>NW_024347788.1:12608924-12674651 GCF_902729225.1 Pteropus medius | reverse complement strand
GGAGACGTGGAAGCAAATCTCAGAGGCCCCCGGCTCGCAGCGTCATTGGAGGGTGAGCAGATGGCCTAATGCGCCCACCCCCGAGGGGCCTGGGGACCTCAAGTAGTTTCCCAAAAAGGCCAGTAAGGGATCTCACTGCAGCAAAGGAGGGCAGCAATGACAGCAGTGGCCACTCAGGGAAATGCCATCCTAGTGACCGGGGAAGCTCAATTAATTGCAGGACTAGTGCGAAGGACACGGCGAATGTTCAAGGTGTCAGACGCGGCTGGAGTTCAAGGCCAGCTTTCAGCTCCGGGCGGAAAGCTGGAGTAAGGGTCAGCGGTTTGAGATAAAAATGACCAATAGACGGCCATCGTGCCGCGCCTCTTCGTGCGGCGGGCGCGTGTTTCTCAGGAGCCAGCCGCACGTTCTCCACTCCACGGAAGTCTGTCTGCTCTAAGGTTGGACTCTCGCTTAGAAATTATCCTTCCCCCCACCCCAGAGTGGTTCTTAAAATTCCTCTCATCACCAAAGTAACACCTAGAATGAGAATATCAACAGCAGCTGCTAATCCTGGAAAGTCTCCGTGCTCCAGACTCCAGTCTGCTCTGCACAGATGTTCTCGTGGTGACTTTGACAGCCTGGGTGTGTGAAGGACGAGCTCGGGGACAGAGTGCCGTCGCCTGACCCGCCCGTGCGACTCACCTTGGTGAGGCTTCTACTTTAAAGCCCCGTTTGGCAAAGCCCTGAGCGCGGGGCTGGGAGCAAGGACTCTGAGTGGACATCGCGGGATAGAAGGCGCGAAGGAGGCCGGTTCTGAGATACGTCGGGGATCCGTCAGCCACACGCCGGGTCCTAGGGCGGGGAGGCCCAGCTGTCCTGCAGACCTCAGCTCCAGACTGTGCATCTTTCACGGCTTAGAACGCAGCCCCCTCCGCCAGGCCTTCAGCCAGCTGGGCCACCACGACTGTGCAGACCGTCTGCAGTGCCGATCGTCACAGAGGCCACCTTCCTATCCGGTTTCTCAGCCTGCGAAGCCGCTTCCTTTCAACAGACACTTAGATCGGGGCCGCATTGCCTCTTGTGACCCAGAATCCTCTACGCCAGCCCTGACTTTAATGCCCGTCCGTTTTTCTGCACCCCCTTAGGGCAGCGTGCAAACTCGCCGCCCTTCGGTGTCTAGCCCGTGTGCACCTGTGCCGTCCGTCACTGCACGGCATCCCGCCCCTCGGGACCACACGGGACATGCCGAGCCCGCTGTCATCCTCGAAGCTGGCCGCGCCCTCGACCACGCACGGGCTGTCCTGTGACTCCGCCCCGCAAGAGTCGTCTCCCGGACGGGCTGCTCGGAAGTCCCCACCCCTCAGTGGAGTCAGTTCTTCCCTGTGTCACAGCCCGGTGCCCACGGTCACCGCGCGGTTTATACGCCCTCTGCCCTTGTTCACCGGTCTCGCGCCTCGGGCTCTCCAAGGCTCTGAACCTCGGACGGGCTTGGGGTGCTCTGTGTCCCGACACGGAATGACCTGCCGGGCAGCGTTTTAACAAAAGACAAGCGCTCGTCTTCTTATTCCGGCTCTCGCTGACCTCGGTCCGTTTCCCTAGACGTCTGCAGCAGCCCGGCGCCCGGCAAGCCTCTCAGTGGCGAGGGGCATAAGCTTCGGTCTCCTTTGCTTTGATTGCTCACACGATGGTCTTGAATAGAATCAACACAGCTTATGTCACTGTGTCCCCGGTGGTGGCCCACAGAGGGTCAGTCCATCAGCTTTGTCCTGAGTAATCAATAAGCACTTGATGATCCGCGGATTTAATTTAGGAAAGGCGTTAAGTTGGCAGTGGTCTGCGAGGCACCTGCCTTTTGAATTTTATATGCTGGTTAAATTGCAGCAAAACATGCAGGTTCTTCTGCCCCAGAATTCATACACCTGCCAGTCTACCTGGAGTCTGAGCACGGGACCAATGACGATGACCAAGGGAACCTACGAATTCAAGAGGGTGTGCGGACGCACCCTCGAATAATAAACGTCCGGCCTTATGCGTTTTTTATCTCTTCATATTTCAGGGCAGCAAGATTTGCGTTTGTGACAGTCACCTGGAGACACTGCCGACCCCCAGCCGCGCTCTGGCCCGTGGCGCTCAGTGCAGCCGCAGCGCGGAGCTACGTGTCACTCGGATTAGTGGCTGCTGCGTCACGTATATTTTGACTCGTCACACTGACCGTTGACGGCCGACGTCTCGGTGACACGCTGCAGGAGTTGCTCCTCGCTGTCACGTCGCCCTGGCTCCTGCCCGAGGACGGACTCCGTCTGCATCCCGCCTCTGCTGCGGTGCCACTAAACCATCTTCATGTACTCAGCACCTAGGAACTGTCCCCACGTTTATAAGCCCGCAGCTGGGTGGTTGGGCAGATGTGTGACTTACAGCGGCCCCCGCTCTGTCCTAGCCGGTGACACGCGGCCGCACTGTGAGGAGCTGGGCCTCCGCGGGTGGCGACCCCTTCTCCACGTCCTCTGCTTGTAGGCACCATTCAATGGGCGGGCGCTACGGTCTCAAACGCCATCGAGGAAGCTCCTAGGAGTGCTCCCGTCCTCTGCACCCGGGATTCAATTCCGGATTTTCATTGGATGAGTGTAGAACTCTGCAAGCATGTGCCGTATCATCCGCTGGGCCGGCTTACGGGTCCTGTGTTTAAGACGCCACGGGCTATAAGTAGCATCACTTCAATATCCTCAGGCTAATGAGCAAAAGATGGACGTGAACTTGCCACGTAGATGACACATTTGGGCCAAGGGACAGCAGATTATATCAGTGTTTCACATGAAAGGGATTTCGCTGTAATTTTAACCGAGTTTCATCAGACTATTATGGGTGTGCTAAAGGATTTTGACAGTAATAATAATGTTCATGATGACGCTTTGTAACAGAGCCATCAGTTTTGAGTGTCAATTTAATACGACTTGAAATTCATCACATTAATTATTGTTTTAAAATATTTTTAATATTGTTTGGTATCTATATGTCAAATATATATATATAATATCGTTTATGTATTAATAGTTATATACACGCTATAAGCGTTCTTAGTTTTATATTCGTATGATTTTAAGATTATAATTTGACCAAAAAGCTGATTGGCGGGGGACGTTTGAGTCACGTTCCGTTTAATCAGAGGCCACGCAGCATTCGGATTTGGGGAGCTCGGCCGGTGTCCACTGGTTAGAAACCTGACCGGGAGTTGGCTCGCCCTGTGCGTAGCTGTCCCCACGTGGGATCAGAGGGGCCCGTCCTGCCGTGACCACCGTCCGCACCGGCGAGGCCGGCTGTGCCTCGGGACGCCTGGCTTTGATGCCTTCCCTCCCGCGGTCTCTGCGGGTTCTCATCTCACGGGAGCGGGGCCGGCGGCTTTGAACGGCTCGCTGTCCTCCGGGGTCCCGTGGCTCCGATGCTACGGTGCGCGCAGGCTTCTCACGGGACAGCCGTGCCACCTCACGATTACTGGAGGCTGGCGCCCCGGGCGGGTAGAGCGCGACAGAGTGTTCTGCCTGCTGACGCGGGCGAGCGTTCAAGACGCTGCTCAGGCTCTCAAGGGCTGCCTCGCCGCCTGCACCTGTTGCATCGACTCTCTGTTTTTCGTGTTGGTATTTTTAGAAGTAGTTTCTGGTTCTAGCTTTTTGTTGTTGTTGTTGTTATTTGTGGTTTGGCAGAATTAGAGAATCCAGATTCTAGAGGACGCAGAATTTTTTAATGCGCGATTGGCAGCACTTTACTGAGCTCGCTCTTCGACCTGTGTCGGGCGTTTCGGACCCTGGTCTGCAGCGTACCCCGCGTGCGAAGCAGCGGCTCTTCGGCGTGTCCTTGGGCTACTAGCTCGTAATACAGCGTGAATTCGGCAAAGGGGATACATATGTGTAAATATACACACACATATACATGTGTATATATAATTCTCTGCGGAAAAATCTCACTCACAGGTACGTTTCAGAGTAACCGGGTCCGGAACTTTTGTCAAAGCAAAGAGGCGGTGGGATTGCAAGACTTTCCTCGTGCATTTCAAGATGCTCTGCAACGCGTTTCTCAAGCATAACTTTCATCACATCGATTTGGACGAAATCCAACGCAGAAAGCAGGCGCTGCGGTGCGGGCGCATCAGGGAGTATCGGGGCGCATCGGGGCGCATTGGGGTGCGATGAGCCGCAGCGGGGCGCCTAGGAGCCTCCTGGCCAATTCCGGGGCATCCGAGCCTCTCCTTCCCGAGCCCCCGCCGCGCTGCGTGCCATGCGGTGCGACCACGGAGCGTGCGGAGCGGGGCGGGGCGCAGTCTCACCTGCCACCCGCGCAGGGGGTGTGGCTAGCGTGCGGCCCCCCGATCCCCGCCCCGGACCCCGAAGCTTGAGGGGGGGAATCGAAACGGTGGTGAGTGTTTCTTGGAGTGAATTGTAAATGAGCAAATAAGTGAAAGAACGAAGGGGCAAGTTAGAAACTGAACGCAAAGTCTGGACGATAGACGCGTGTGCGTAAAGGTCAGGGATTTTTAAATTTCACGTAGGATTGTTCGCATTTTCAGAATTTATCAGGAAAACCTCTCAAAGTGAGACATGTTTGGGCATTTGAACTGTAAGTCCATATATACATATTAAATATGTTTATGATCTTTTAGGAATATATATATATATAATATATATATATATATTTCACAAGGATAGGTACACCTAAATCGATAATAGGCCTTACAATATTGATTTTCTACTTTCTGTCTGCTAAGGTTTAAATTTCGTGGATTTATATTATATTAACAGGGACAGAAATAACATTATCATGCAGTATTCCATTTACTATATAAAATAAAACATTCCCTTGGGTCATAAATCTTCTCAGTTAAAATTTAAAACATAAATCTATGTTAATGATATACGACAAAAGTTTACTTTATAATCCATAACTTAAAATTGCATGCAGCAGACATTCTGTGCTGTGGTGAGACACGATTATGATTTAAAAAAACACTTATTTAAATGAAACTGATTTCCTTTGCATATGAAATATTGATTGTTATCTCTGGATCTGCGATTTTGAGACGAAGCCAACGTCTAGGTGACCCGTGAATTCTGTTTTATCGACATGCAGGTAAGCAGTTGAATATTTCATGAAGACGACCTTTGGCTGGGCTTCGCCTGACCAGCATCCAGCCAGTCGATGCCTCAGAAATGGCCTCTGTCGAGCTGGTGTTGAGCCACGTATTTCATGATTTGTCTAACTACCCTCACCATCATAATGGAAATCGTCTTCTGCACAGTACAGTTTTGAGTACTAGTAACCTGCTATAATTTTTTAGGGTTTCTAAGACAGGTGTGAAAATGCTGTTTTTAATGAAACCAGAACAAAACATTGTCAGCGAGTCTACATCAGGGCGCCTAAATATTTATAGCCATATGCACTTCCAGTGACGCTTGGGAGCAGGACGGACGTCCTGGGAAGTTTAATTAATCGGGAAGGTAATTCACATGCTTGACGACGGGAAAAGGGACCGACGCTCTTTTCAGTTAGACTCCTGTTAACATCGATTCTGAACACTCGTTGCGAACTTGACACTTCACATTCATTTGCCTGTAAATAGCCCGATGTCGGCAACAAATCCCTAGAAAGTGGAAAGACTGTTTTAAGTGTGTATTTTTGAGGAAAAGTTCTTAGAAAATTATTATTATGTTCATTCGGTAAATTGCGAAGCTCTCCGCAGTGCTGGGATTTAGAGCTCAAGGTATAGCGAAGTTGTTTTCACTGGACAAACCTGAACGTGTGCTGGTCTTCACGAACGTCAAAACCGTGAGGCGTATCTCTCCAATGACTCTGTCATATCCGGTTGCCACGAGGAGCAGAGAAGACCCTCTGATGATCTGTGCAGGTGAATGCTAAGCTGTGAAAGTGTCCGTCTCCCGCACGCCTTCCTGAGGAGGGAGGTTGAAGGCGGTTCCCCTTCTTAGCAATTATGGGCAGGTGACGAGGAGCAGATGCGCTGGATTGTGGGATGCTCAGGTATCTGCCTACGCGCCTGACCTCAACTATTTGGCTTAACCTGATATGATGTCACTGCACCCTGGGAGCAGTCTAAACGCATCACACGTTTTTGGGGCTACCTGTCGCTCACTTTTGTTTTCTGAGAGCACGTATACCTGTAGCGCCGGAATGTGAAGCTGGACCGCTCAGGACACACACAATCAAAGTCACCCAAATGTGACCCACTGTAATCATTTTAGCTGCTCTCATATGAGTCATATCATCGTGCGCTGATATAAAAGTAATTCACAATATGGTTCTGGAAACTCATTGGAAAACATTCAAATCTCTCTTTCGAGTTTGGCATTTTGACAATTGTGTAAGTCACATACAGAAATAATAAATATATCCACCGCTGGTCTTTACGGAGCACCTTCTAATAGATTCGGAGACGCGGGATTAGGGCTTCACAAATCACCCGCGTGCCCGGATCACACGGCGAGGATGTCACAGCTGGGTTCAGACCCGGGTCCCAGTGGGCTCCACCTGGTCCGTCAGACATCGCATGGCAGTGACCCCCCACCGCAGGGCCCTATCTTCAACACCTATTCCGCTACTTGGTGGCCCTCGCTGTCCTACCTAGAATGTTCTAACATGTTTCGCATGTCGTTGGGACAATTGTGGGAAATCATGTGTCACACCACACACTTAGGAACGTGAGATCTTACGTCATAAAAGGTTAGCCAGACTGGACTGTATTTTAGCCACTGGAGCCTCGCGACACCAAAACCTTGCATTAGTATGAGCGTCAGACATTCCCGCCAATTTGTACAGGGCTCCCAGTGTGTCGCTTTAAATGCCTTCTGGGGCGAGACTCCTCTGGGGTGACAGTTCCTTTAAACGTCGGGATTGGAAATAGGCTCCATTTTCTGGGGCAGGAAAATGTGCCACCTGCTTTGATTCCTGTGAGATCCTTATTTTAAAAACCCTCGTGAATTAGCTGTTATGTTATCCCTGGAGAGAGAACAGTTATTTCACAGAGAGATTAAGTGTCTCGACACAGTAACGGTGGAGCCAGGATTCAAACACGCACATCCAGTCCGGGGAGGCTGGCAGGAGATGGCCCCTGGCTAGACGCACCTAACCCCACCCTGTGACCGAGGACCCATGCGCCGCGAAGCCTAGGTGCTCGCGGCCGTTTCAGCAATTAAGGTCCCATCAGGAACGTCTTCCGATGTAATTTCTACTTTCTGTGGTGATTTGAAACGGACCCCTTCGCTGTGGTTTCCCAGCGCAGGAGGAAAACGGGCACCACCCCGGTGGATTTTCTGGGTCACCCCGGGGGACAGCGGTGAGGCGACCCGGGGGGTTCAGAGTCAGCCGGAGAGTGGTGGGTGCTGTTGCCATGCGCGCCAAGGTCTCTTAGTCTCCAGTGCATTAAAGACAAACGAGCAACCAGCCAAGCACAGTCATTAAGCACTTTGCGCATCGCCCCTTCCCCAAATCTACTCGGCTCCGGGACAGGCCGTGAGCTGCTGCCAGCACGCGAGGTGACGAGGGAGCAGAAACGGTTCGCGAGGCCACCACCTCCGACCGTCAGGCAGGGGTCCTGCTTTTCCAAGTGGCTCTCGACATCCATCCTCCCGCGCTGCGCCCGTCACGTCCCGCAGCCCCGCTGGCTTAGAAGCCCGAGCGAGGCGGGGATGGGGCTGGAGACGGGACCTTTAAGGAGGCGATTGAGGTTAACAGGCCGGAGGACCCAGGCTGGGGCCCGGGCCGGGGCGGTAGGACCGCCTTCCACATCAGGAGAGGAAGGGACCCCAGGGACATGCGCTGGGAGGAGACGCCAGGTGAGGACGCGGAGGAGGCGCGGCCTGGGAAGCCAGCCCGGCGACCGCTGGTGGCCCCGGCCTCCGGAACGGTGAGCCCGCGCGCGCCGCCGAAGCCGGCTCTGTGCTCCATTGATTGTTCCACAGCCGCAGCTGACTCGTGCAGGCCCTGCCATCTAACACGAGGAAAAACGCCCTTTTCCATCTGACCCCAAAGGGCCTTCTAGTTCCAGTTTCCAGGGCCGCCCCCCACCCCCAGGGGCGACCCTCCGTCCCCTCACGAGCGCGTCTCTGGTCTGCGTGAGCTGAGCCCGGCACCCAGGGCGCACAGTTCCCCGGGTCTGAGCTGCGCACACCGCCCCCAGCTCCCACCTATGCAGCCCCGACGCCTGCACAGCTGCCCTCACCCCGCAGGTGCAACCCCGCCCCCAGGGCCCGGCTGCTTCCGCGGTCACCCCGCCCCGCCAAGACTCCCGCTCCACTGGAATCACGTGGCTTCTCCCGAGCCAGGAGCTCCGTGAGGCGCAGGCGAAGGCTTCCTTCATCTGGTTTGTGCCGTGTGGCTAGGGGTGGGCCACAGCGAACGCAGGAGGTGTGTGTGGAGTTAATAATGGGATCAGTTCTCCACAACTACTGAGATTTTTCAAGTGGACTATCTGTAACGCCCAGTAAAATGTCGGATGGTTCTTTGCAAATTGGATCAATAATATTATATCTCTTTTATTGAAAGCAAAATTATATCCTTCTTGGGGAATGTGACGTTCTAGTTATCAGAATGGTCACATTGAAGGTATGATCTATATATCAATAGGTTAGGAAAGTATATTGTGAAATCATGTAATTCACCCTGAAACCAAGCGGCACAAAAAAAAGCAGTAATAGTTTAGTGAGAAGGAGTTTTTGGAATTTCAGGGCCTCTGACCTTTCATGAGATTTAACCTTGAGTATAAAATAGTCAACAGAGAAATAAAGATTTCACAGCCGAAGGCTATCAAATCTCCCTGCCTTTATTTATGGCCTTCACATGCGCCAGGTGGCAGAGAATCCAAGGAGAGAAGCGGGCAGCAGATCACAGGCCTCAGGAGCAGTGCCCAGGGCCCTGGCGACTCCTCTGTGGATTTACGGGCTCCGTGTGCGTTTCTCAAATATAAGGGTAAGAATATCATCTGATGGCTACATTTTAGGTATGTTATCTATTATTTTAGCAAAAATTAAAAATCAAAAATTTTAACATAAATTTTTTTTTTACCTCCGAAACCATAGACAGTGTTTTTCTAGAAAATCAATATAAGTATTGATTTAATTATTGATTTATTGCTGTTATTTTATTGTTTTATCATTGTTGCTGATTTTAAATCTGTCTTGAAGAACTCTTTAAACATAACAGCGTTCTTTATTTTATTCTCCGGACCTTGACTTTTTGTCTTCTGAATTATTAGAAGCTGCAGAAGCCAATAATTGACGATGGGCACATCAAACACAGTTGGTATACTAAGCCCCTTTTTAAATTGTCGTGTGGAATTCCATCTAATAAAGGCAGTTGGGCGGGTTCATAAGCACGCGCTCGTAAGGGAGACCTTTCCCTCAGGTAACACGCAATTCGTAACGTCGATTTGTGTATAAAACCAAACGGTGAGACGATGCTTTTCATTATGTGATAGAAATCATTTGTGTTGAAGCATATTGCAAGGTTATGCATTTTCGAACAGGCGTTATTTCTAGAATAGTATCTTTCTCAGCTCCTTTTACAAGTGCTATCCATTTCGACTTGCAAAGCGCTCGCCGCCGACAGCCCCGAATTTCGCGTGCTGGGCTGGCAACGTCCTTTCTCTCTGCGTGCACAGCGGGATTGATTCTGTACATGACAGGGCACTGACGTTGCTTGTATCTCGAAGGTCTTGTTAGATTTTGCAGCTGGGCCATTATCGGCTCAGTGTTCTCCAGCTGGGCACTCGATGCAACAGAGTGGTTGCAAGGTCAGAGGGAGAGACAGCAAAACCGGTGTGTGTCGTTTGAATCGCCCCTAATCCCCTCCTAAATGACGCTCTTTTAATTATGCGTTTTGCTTGTGAACTTTGCATGAAGGCGGGGAAACAAAAGGTTTTGGTATGCGATGAAGTAAGATCCTTTGTCGAGAGCTTGCTGACAGGTTGCTCAGCTGAGGAATCGCCATTCTTTGAATTCAAGCACTAATTCTTGCCCCCAAGATCAGGTGGTCAGACTTCTGTCAACAAAAACCTACTTCGTGGGTGGATTTAGCTCATCATTTTGTGAATCACGCTGACTTAATCTTTAGGCTTTGGTTTGAGGTTTTCAGGTTAGGTGTGATACAACTTGTACGGTGTGGCAAATACTTTATGCAGATAATGTTATACCCGTTACCCATTTAGACAGATGCCAACTCGCTCCGCATTGTGCGCCATTCGGAACGGCGTCCGTGCGCTGTTTCCGAGCGTGCTGTGCTCTCATTTCTCCGTCAGAGGTTAGGCTCCTTCGATCCTCGGGTACGAATCCTGACAAGCTCTTCTCTTTCTGTTTTCGTTAAATGTCTCCCGCCATGAAAAACGCTGTTTTCGTAACGGTAGCTTTTGGCAAGTGGGTTCTGTCTATCTCACTCATCCCGCCCCGAAGCGCGAAGGAGACCTCCTATTTCTAATTCCTCCTTTGCCGCATGAAGGGACCGAGCCACCTAGAAGCAAAGGGCCTCTGGGAATCCTGCGCCGCCATGAACTTCCTGGCATGTGGCGATCAGGCCAGCCTCTGATCCCCGGCTAACGCGAATTCCTCCACAGCAATCCTGTTACGAAGGTGTCCTGTCTTCACTTAGACCTGGAACAGTCTCTCAACCCCATGTTCATGGGAGAGATACCCGGAGGGCCGTGTTCGTTCTGTTCTTTGCTTGGCCCTGCAGAGATCCCGATGTAGTTGGCGAATCTGAGGGAATGTAGCCATCGAGGACAAAGCATGGAGATAGAACAAGGTGCAGATCCCAATCCGCTGTCCCTTGTGTCACCTTGGCAACATCCCTTCATCTTTCTAAATCTCGGTGAATAGGGATGGGGACAGTCCCCTCAAAGGCATCAGGTTAAGGGATAGCAAGTACGTAACGGACAGTTGATTCTTAACGAACAGTAGCAGTTACTAGAAGGTGCATCTCCGTCACTGTATACGATGGGAGGGAGTTCGACTTTGGTGACGCACAGTGCCATGTACGTATGAAGCATCGTTGGATCGCACGCTTTTATTAGCCGACATCACCCCAATCAGTTTAATGAAAAAGAAGATATATCTCAGGAGTCAGCAAAGCACGACCCGTGAGCCAAATCTGGCCCCGCTGGGTTTTGTAAAGTTTTACTGAAACACAGCCACGCTCAGTGATAACGTGGTGTCCACATAGCAACGGCGGAGCTGAGTAGCTTCAGAAAGTGTGACCCGAAAATCCTAAAACACTTACTGTCCAGCCCTTTAAACATATGTGTCGAACAGATTCTAAATCATCGCTCTCACATTTACCAGACAAATAACTGACCATGATAGTTTGCTTTTTTAAAAAATTAGGTTCACATTAATGTAGACGTGTCGTGATCTAAATAAATAGCTTATGATTTTATAATTTTATGCTTCATAGAAAAGCAACAAGTTTCACTCCTAAGAAAATTCAGGCAAAAGAGCAACTTGTTCTGCCCATGGCGACTTTGGCCAGGTCAGAAATATTTTTACTCTATAGTCGGTTATTTCAGAAAGGGAGCTTTCAGCTATAAATAAGCTTTATTTCAGCTGGGCGTGTGTGCGGTGGGGGTGGTGTGCGCGTGCCAATTTATGAATTCGTTTATGCGTTTCTTTGTGGGAAAGGAGGAGGGGACGAGGGAGGCTAGGGGAGAGAGAGAGAGTGAAAACATAATGGAAGGATGGAGGAGAAACCACGGAGCGAATTCAGGTGCCGGATGACAGTCTGCAATTACAGTAACGGGTGGCATGGCCACTCCTCCTTCATCCTCCACAGAGCAGACTACGTGGAGATATTCTTCAGGAATTCACTTTTATCTGTGGGGACAGCAGAAATTTGTAGCGCGGCTTCGTTCGAGTCATTTATAGCGTCCCGTGATCAGGTATTGTCTGGGTAACAATTCCACGCACAGCTTCGAGCTTTCGTATTTTCATTCAACAATATAAATGTCACTAAGTGTGCCAATAAATAACGACGAACCCCGGAAAAGGTCCGCCTGTTTCTATAACTCACACACCTGTCTGATGCTAATGGCTTCTGCGGATCGTCTGTGAACACTATCAAATAAACAGTCTCCCACAGAAATCTCCATCTCTCTCCCTCGTGCGAGCCCCGTGAAATTTAGTGCCTCGTTCGCTGTGTGCAAGGAGCTCTTCGCTGCAGGAATAGGTTGTGATCACGAAAAGCATACACAGCTTAGCTTGCCTTGCACTGGATAAAGTTACACTTTATTTAATGGATTAATGTAGGTTTAGGTACAGTCCTTATGACTCTTTCCCAACAAGTATCAAATCCGTTATCTGTTTCCTCAAAGATGCTGGTCACCCCGCTGGCGTGTACCCCCGCCACCCTAGCTAGACACGCGGCCCCCGTGCACAATGTGCTGCCACGTGCAGAATCTGAGCCTGGAATGTCACACGGTCAACCAGGGCCGCGCGGCTCGGCTCAGCTCAGCGTGGGCTGCCCGCTTCCCGCCGGGCCTGTGGTGGTCCCCCAAATGTGGCCCCGGCCCCTCATTTCTCCACGGACCACGAGGCAGAACGCGGCATGGAAGTCCGATGGCATCGCGCTCCGCTCTCATGCGTCCGCCGCCGCCCTTCCCCAGTTACTGGGGTTCGGGCCTACACCCCAGCATCCGCGCGTGGCCCCGCTTCCTGTGTCCCAGGCTGACTGTCACTTACCGTTGCGGAAAGCGCGTGGGACCCCGCGGGAGCCCCTTTCGCCACCGTCAGGACCCTCCCGCCACCCGGGGCCCTCACGGCGCGGTCCCCATTCCCGGGGTCCTCAACCGCCCACGCCTTCTGGACACCCGCTCCGGGATGCCATCGTCTTCACGCCGCGGTGCCACGTGGCACGCCGCGCAGTGACCGCCACCTCCCCGTGCCGCGCCCCGCGGTGACCGCCACCTCCGCCACCTCCCCGCGCCGCGCCCCGCCCCGCGGTGACCGCCACCTCTCCAGGACGCGCCCCGCGGTGACCGCCACCTCTCCAGGACGCGCCCCTTGGTGACCGCCACCTCCGCCACCTCCCTCGGCAGCCCACGCCAATTGACTGCCACCCTCTCAGGGCAGCGCCCCTTGACATACCTCCGGGAATGGCCCCTTGACGCCACCTCCCGGCGCCCGGCCCGGCCGCTGACCACCACCCTCTCCAGGGCCGCCCGCGGCATACCTCCGCTGCCTCAGCGCCCGGCCCTTGACCATTGACATACCCTCCGCCACCTCCCCGCGCCACGCCCCGCGGTGACCACCACTGCCCCGCGCGATCTTGGCGATCTGATATACAAAGGAGGACTAGGTGGGGATTGTTTTCATCTGGTCGCACAGAAGCACAGGAAGAATGTCAGCGCGGCCGGAAGTGTTATTTCCAGATTTTAGACAAGTTAAAGCCAACCATACAAGACGTTTCCCAGTGTAGTTAATGAATTGTCACATAAAGGAGAAGAATATGATTTGTTGGTCATCACTGAAGACCGCTTATTTATTTAACCAAATCAGACCAAATTCTCGCCTTTGCGTGCACGAGCTCGGACCCGCGGAATCATGCGTGTCAGGGATTGGAATGACAGGACACGGCCTCACGTGCGTTTGTGCCGACGTGTGTCAACCTCCCCAGCTCTGCTGACTTTGCTTTCTGTTCCTTGGGCCAAGTCCAAAGAACTGGCCAGTCTGGGCAACGGTGGTGCCTTCCTAACCGCTCCACGGAGAATGGATTTCTTTCTCTCTGACGCAGTTTACGTAAACTGTAAACATGTCTTTTGTGTGACAAATGCAAGGGGTGTCCTTACCTGTTGAGTTGCAGGGAGGTTAGGCTTGGAAGAGGCATATGGAAGGGAGATGGAGGGTGTGCTCAGTGAGCTCACCTGCTCAAAAAGCAGACCTTACGCCACTGAGTTATTGTTCCCTAAATGGTAGCGACATGAAGAAAGTGTCATGGACATGAAATTGACTTTGGTGGATTCATTTCATTTTACTGTTTACTTTTACTGGAAAAATGAATGCTCTGGAAAGCTTCATATTAGAAACAAATGTTATCTTTGGTATAAGAGCTAAAATATTTACTAAATTCTGACCTAATATGTCTGTTTATTTCATTATACTAAATGTATATGTGTGTATGTTGCATTTCTACTTTTTATAATTTACAATATATATTTATATATAAAATAGATATATATGAATATATTTATAGATAGCCAATTATTTTTTTTTTTACTCTGCCATAATGAGTAAATACATTTATTTCTTCTGAAAAGTACTTAGAATTGTGTAACATCATTTGAAAACTACTGTACTTCCCTGTGGATTTACGGTAATTGGTTTCAGTTGATCTTTTCAAGTCACAGAAGAGGTCAACCACACTATGATGCATGGCGCTTGACTGGTAGAAGTTTGTGTGGATAAATGCAATCATGAGCGAGTTGGAGTTTTTTGCAGACTGGACCTTGAAGGCATCAGTTCAGTGCACTTTAGTGATTAAAAGTCTATAAGTCTTCAGGATTCAGTTAGGACAGCAATTGAGACTCTGTGTGTGTGTGTGTTTGTGTGTGTGTGTGTCTGTGTCTGTGTCTGTGTGTGTCTGTGGTCTTCAGACAAAACTGTGGTGTATTAGTACCCGGGATATATCAGGTTTGTAGGATTGTGCATCTTACATTACTCACTCAGTGCTCACAATAAACATATGAGGTAGAAAATAACTTATTTCTAGTTTTAATATGAGAAAAATTAGACAGAGCGAGGTTACATTAATCATTCAGGGACACTTCCTAGTTAGCTGCCTTTCCTGGGTGTCTACTCCACAGTATGACGCTGAGGCCTGAGTGTTTAACCCGGCTGCCATATTAATTTCAATTCTTTATTCTCTATATGAAGGATGTTTAGAAAATTTCTTACAGAAAATAGTCAAAGAGACACTTATCTCAGTGGTTCTCTGATGTTTCAGGCTTCTGATCAGTTCGGAAAAATAAAGTGTGCATGCAGAAATATGCACACCGTACATTTAGAATTCAAATTCGTCAGAAACCAAAAATTCGTGAAACTCAGCTCAAGGTCAAGTAACAGAATTTTTCTTCCAGAACCCCTCGTTGTGCTTCTTCAGTTCATAAATCTCAACTCAGAAGTCACTGTCCTCCTACTTTGTAAAGCATAGGTTAACTTGGCCTATTTTGACACATGGCCGAAATGGAAATAGAGATGTCTGTATTTTTTCGTTTCTAGCTTCCTCTACTCCAAGTTGCGTCTGTGACATTCTCCAGCTGCGTATTTTGCAGTCCGTTCATTTGAATCGCTGCATCACATTCTGCTTTGCCAGGGTGCCCTCGTTGATCCCTTCTACCGTCGAAGGGCATTTGTGTAATTTCTAGTTTTTGATGATTACAAATAGTGCTGCTTTGAACATTCTGGCAGGTATCTTGGGTAAATAAATGAACACGTATCTAGGAATGGTGGCATCGTGTCAGAGGATAAAAGTGTGTGTTTGACTTCTTCTAACAGTTTTACGAAATAAAAGTGATGGACAGGCGGTGCTGGGCAGTGTGTGTGAGTTCCGTGTGCTTGGTGAGCCCCATGGTGTGCACGACAGCCGTCGGGGCGGAGGCAGAGCGCTGTCTCACTACGGAGCTTTCGCCTGAGTTTCTCCGACTCATGAGGTCAAACACTTTTCTCCTATTTATTGAATTGGCTCTTGGAGTATCTTTCTCAAGTGTCAGTTCAAGTCTATTGCCTTATGGGTTGTCTTTCTTTTGTTGATTTGTAAGGCGTCTTTAAGCAAGTATTTAGTAGGTGTCTTTAAGCAAGTATTTAATGACGATTACCTTTTATCACTCTCTAGCTAACGGTATCTTTTGAGGAATAGAATTTCTCAAATTTAACATGGTCTGGCATCTTGATATTTTTTTATTGGTAATTCCGTTCATGTTTGAAAAATCTTTTCCCACACAGTGGTCATGAAGATATTCTCTGGTATTTGGCTCTAGAACATTATTTTAATTTTAGATCTGCAGTCACTCTGTAATTGTAAAGGGTCCAGATTACTTTTCCATATGAATATACAATATACCCAGCACCATCCAAGAGCTGTGTGCCTTTGAAGTCTGGTCATTTTCATTGCTGTATAGTATTCCATTTAGTGACTGTGCCATGACTTCTCTGTTTTTGCCATTGATGGGCATTTATGTTCCTCCAGTCCTCCCCCCTGCCCAGAATGTGAGGGTCTGCTCTGGGGCACATGTCCTCCCTTCTCCTTGGTGGCTGCCTGTCCTTGAACCAACTGCTCATGTCTTAAGTGCTTAATTACTGGGTCTTGACAGCTGGTAGTGTAAGGCCACAAGCTTTACATTTCTTCAGAATTGTTTTTTATAGAATACTCGGCCTTCTATATTTGCAGGTAAACTTTACAATCAGTTTGTTGACTTGTAGAAAACGAAATAAACACAACAACAACCAAAATGCTGTTGGTGCTTGGGTTAGGATTGGTTTAAATCTATTCATCTATTCATCTTTATAATATTGTGTCTTCTAACACTGGAGCATGGCATTTATTTGCATTTCTGTAGGTCTTCTTTAATTTTACTCAGTGTTAAGTTCAAATAAGTCATGTGTTAAATTTACTTATAGGGATTTGAGGTTTTACCTGTATCATAAGTAGCATCTTTTTTAAATTTTCCTTTTTTTTTTTTTTGCTAGTATATAAAAATACAATGGACTTTTCTGTTTACTGGCTTTATATCCAATGTAATGTTTGCTAAATAATACTGTGTTTACATTTATTCGGCCATAAAGAAGGAATAGGAAAGTTTGTTAGAAACCAAAAAATATAGACGCCAACACATACCAGTCATCAGTCATTCGATTATTCTGCAGAATTAGTCTATTTTACAATTAGCCATCTAAAGGAAAAATATATTGTTTTTCATGACATTCATTTTAGGATAACTTGTATAACTACTTTCAGGAAATATTGTTTTCTTGCTTATATAAGGATGTGGAGCCGAAGATTTGTGAGGTGTGTGTGCAAAGATTTCTTTCTCCTTAGATTTTATGTAGAAGGTTAAGAAGCGTACGTGCCCAGGACTTGAAAGGGAATATCCACAAATACAGTGTTTGAAAGATGACTGGCTATCTATAGTCCTACTCAAAAGCATTTAATGAAATCCGCTTGATTTATGTAGCTTTGGAAAATCAAGATTTATCTTCACTATAAGGAAATGCAGCTAAGTAGCAACATATCTGGAGAATTCAAGTTTACATAGAACAGAACAGTTGACTGCTGCTTGGGCCATATGGTAGTGCATTTATATGACCATTTGGAAAACTGTTTTCATTCAGATGGCGTTTAATAAAAAAAACTAAGATTCGGTGTTTTGGGGAGAGCTTTAAAGATGTGACCTGATGTCAGTATGTAGAGCGAGAGGATTGGACCTGTCATGCAGGCCGGGAGAAGCTAATTCCTAAGGGACTGACCGACAATTGCCTGGTGTCCACCACCCCTCCCCCGCACTGCTCATCTCGGCTAGTCTTTTTTTTTCCACCTTATACTGAAATTTTTTTTTTAAGACCTCTCGAATCCAATTTGCTCTGTACTGCGAGGGAATGTATTGCAAGTCACAACTGAAGCTTGTGACAGGAAGTGAATTCAAGAAGTACTATGCTTATTAGGTTAGGAGCTCTGTTAAAAAAAAAAGTCTTATAATGTCACAGGTTTTTATACTTTGCAGTAGTCGGTGATTAGTATAAAATTGAACCTACCGGTCTATCTTTAAGATCGTATTCACTGAACAAATATGTATTAAACTTCTACCATGTACCAAGTATTATGTCATTGATAAGGGTATAAGGTGACTAGAACAGTCCCCACTGTAAGATTAAACACACAAGTGTGTACACACATACACACACACAACAAAATACACCATAAACATCTGGATCTGAACGCAGTGTTACTCCGGGGTATCATGTGCTCTGTTCCACATGTGACATTCTTCTTTGTCGTGCAGGAATTAATTAGCCTTTTATACTGTTCTGTAAACCATGAGATATCTAGAATATTGGGCCTCTGCCTCAAAAGAGATGTTGGTGCTTCATCGCTTGTGAAACCAGTGACGAGCTGGTTTCTAACGCCCGCGCGATGTTTAAGGCGGAATCGTCGGAGGCAGTAGAGAGATCGCTCCCTCGCGCTCACATTTCCTCTCGGTCACGTTTCCACACAGACCAGAGGCTCCCTGGGAAACTGTCCTCAGCTGGCACAGTGACGCTCTCTCTGCACGTCTCGGGGCTTCTGCCACAGTGAATGGAGGCCTTACGTTTATAACTACCCTGAGGTTATACCATCGAGTTTGAACGTTTTATCTCGGTTTACATAGGACTATAGGGCCTTGTAACATATTGATGAACTATATGTAATATACAGGTAACAAACGTACATGGGTGTATACACATGTAAACATATGTATACACACATATATACATATGTACGTATATATGCGTGTATGTATTTTTCCATGTAGGGATAATTTCGTTTTTATTAGTAACTCATTTATTAGTAAGTAATCATGACCTTCACCCGCCTTGACTAGGAACTGATAACAGTAATAAAACACAGCGATTTCTGAACGCCGCCTCAATGCAGAGCAGGACTGAATGCTGGGATATTCTTAGATGACAAAAAAGGCATGCTGATGCCTGGAGACCTGTCGAAAGGTGATATTCCAGAAAAATAATGGAGCACAGCGCACGGAACATCGAGGAGACGCAAAAGACATTCAAGTATCAGTACTAACATTTTTATCGAGCTACCTGAGTAATGGTTTTCAAAGGCATAGATTAGATTACTTTATATCCACTCCCTCTGACCTGGGTCACTTCTGTTACTGAAGAATTAAGCTCAGACAATTATTGGACACACTTGATAAATATGAAAAAGAGAACCTGTGATAGTGAAGAGTTGCTAAGTGAGCTCAAAGTCAAAGTGTAGGGGTCTGACATGACTTAGAGGGGACAGCACCTTTAAACGGTGCCAAAGCATCGGACGTAACGAGAACTCAGGCCCACCTGAAAAAGACCTAATCTGGGTCTTTCAGAAGTTTCCCTCAGTGGAGAGATTACAGGTGGATTTATAGATATAGATATTCGAAAGAATTCACGTATCGATGAGGCGTTTTCCTATTTGTATAATTTCCTTTCCCATTGTTTTTAAATAAGCCAGACAGAGACAAATGAAACAATTAACTCGTTTTACTGACCTAATATTAAAATTTCTGTTCATCTTTCTCATCGAAAGGTGAAACTGGCATCCTAGTCGTTGTTGTTGTTGAAATAGTTACCATTTGAGGGGTTTTCTCCCTATCAGGTGGAGGAGATCCACACGTAGGGTTGCTGGAGGAGACCGCGTAGAATGCCGCACACCGTGGGGGAGGGACCGAGCTCACCTTCGGCACCACTCCTGGAGCTGAGTGTGTGACCGAGCGAACCATCACCTCTCTTCCTCGCCACCAGATGCTTGCTTTGTCCTCGAACTACCCAATCTGGAATTCTTGGTTTAACTTCCCAGTGTCCAGACAGGAGGAGTAAGGGCAGCCTGGGAGGGCGAGGTGAGGGAAGGTGACGGGTGATGACGCACACCCATCACACGGCCTCCCGGCGGGAAGCGGTGCTGACACAGACCCAGTGAATCCTGATCTTTGATAGAGTTTTTACGTTCAGCTTAAACTACAGACTTTCTGTGGCCTGTCATGTAGTTTAAGCTTTGGATCCTGTCCAGGGTTTGTAGAATGATTTGCTTCTTTTCTTTATGAATGCTTTGATAGTGTTGGTTGATTCACGGTTTTTAGACAAAATTGGAAGAATGTTTATGACTATACACGGTCCGCGATCCTGTTTTTAATATCGCATTCGATGTATCGAACTGAGTTGTTAATGGCCAAGCGTGCTAATTCTTGATGTCACTCGATACGAAAATTATATTAACATACAGGCCGGGTGCTCAGGGCTATATTCAAAAGAAAACAAGCTGCACTGGGCAGAGCGCACGACGACGCACAGGCCGTGGACTCTGGTCCTAGATGGAAGAGCGTCAGCCCAGAGCACTGACGTGGTCTCCCCGGGCTTCACCAGCACCTGGGGGGAGTGGGGCTGAGCAC
This sequence comes from Pteropus medius, assembly GCF_902729225.1. NCBI lineage: Eukaryota > Metazoa > Chordata > Mammalia > Chiroptera > Pteropodidae > Pteropus > Pteropus medius. The sequence goes on along the minus strand of NW_024347788.1, from coordinate 12,654,493 downwards.
ATCTGCAGGTGAACCCTCTCCTCTGCGCCAGTTAGATCCAGACGCCAAAGACACAGCGCGTCTACTAGACGGAGAGAGCTCGCCTTAATCCGCTCCCTTTCGAGTCTCATAACTGGGACTTGGGTCAGGTGGCAGCTCAGTCTAGTCCGTGGCTGGGACGGGCACCTTCTCGGACAGAGCTGGGTGCCTGCAGGATTCCCTCGCACAGGCCAGGCCCTTTCTCCACACGGCAAAGCGCACCCCAGAACACAAGGGGAGAGGTGCTGAGCTGAGCAGCCAGCTCCTCTGCCCAACATTGCCTCCCCTCATGCAGGAAGAAAGTAGTGGGGATCAAGTAGCCCCTTCCTGGGGTCAAGCTACATGACCCCTTCAAAGGACCCTGAGATTTTGTGTTCAGGAGAGGAACAAAATGCTATCTTAATTAACCTTCTCAATAAAAATGCTGACGTTCACATAACAGCCTCGTGTTGGTTAAGACGGCGTTATGAGTTGTGAGTTATTTGTTATACTTCTAATAACTCGTGATAAAAAACCAGGCCTATTAAAAACGTACTGCCTCTTTTTGGAATTAATGTTTCCTTAGGATTAAACAAAACGGTGAATCTTTGCTGATAAACGACTCCATAAATTCTGCTAGGGCCCACCAATAAAAGCATAATAATAAAACGGAATGGCGTCTTCAAGCTTCTAAGTGCAAAATTCCTTATCGCCACGAAAACGTGATGGATGCCGTAGGCCGATGACACACAGAAGTCTGACGCAGCAGCTGTTTGGGGCTCTGAAATATCACCACGGTCCTTCTTTGAAAAACTTCGAGAGGACATAAAATGATAATAATAATGGATTTTATTGAAAACGAAGCGGCTCACTGCGGCGTGAAAGCTGGGACTCCAGAGGGTCCCCCTTTCTTCACGTATCCGTCACTTTCATGGAACAAAATCTGTCGCTGCTTTTCCAGCGGTTAACCTTCCCTGTTAGAACTAGTAAAAATGTTGTTTAAAGACCAACGTGAGTGTCTAGAAAAAGGGCCGCGGAAGCTACGAACGGAACATGAAACTAAAACGCGAGATCAAAGGACGTAAGAACTAGACCTAGAACTGCGGTCGGGGCGGAAACACCGAAGCCGCGTGGCCTTCGCGTCTGCTCCAAGTTTCCCGCCACCCGGCACAAAGCGACAGGGCCGGGGACTCGGTCATTCTGACCCTGCCGAAACGCACCGTGGCAGTTCCTGCCGACGGCCCTCGCTGGGTCCCCCGCAGGCCCCCAGATGTCGCCCTGGCCTTCACTTCTTTAATCCCCATTGTCCCCTGGAGCCACCCCGCAGAGCCCCGTCCGGGGACCTCAGCCGGAAGTGCTGTCCAGCCACCTGGTGCCAGAGCCCACGGAGGACGCGTGTCCTCGGCGTGCTGCCCGAGCTGGCTCGCTGTCCCCGGGCCCCCGTCCCCCGCAGCGCGCCCGCCCTGCCGTGCCCTCGCCGGCTGCAGCTCGTGGCTGTCCCTCCCAGGACTGCGTCTCAGAGTCACCTAGCTTTGCTTCTCCGCTGCCCTGATGGCCTCGTCCACCCTGTCCGGTCACACCCCTTTCATTGAGAAGCCCTGAAGCCTGTGGTGTCGTCCACTGGCTCACGCCCTTTCACCCAATACAGCGGCAAACGCGCGGCCCAGAACCCCAGCCCGCAGACGGCTCCCCAACTCCGGCTCAACCGGCCGCCGCCCATGGCTCCCTGCCTCCCCTGCACCCCACAAGGGTTCACCGTTAACTTAGAATAACGACCAGCTTCCTTGCTGTGGTCTTGAGGTCGCCGTAGGATCTGGTCCCTATTCACTCGTGTGACCCCATCTTTGCTTGTCAGACGGTCCCCGCTCGTCAGCCTGAATGTGTCCGCCTTTGCTCTGGTCACTGCCGTGCTCCGCGGCCAGCTCCTCCTCTTGCTGGCTCCCAGGGGCGAAAGCTCGCAGCTCAGACGTCACCTCCCCGGTTGGCGGGTCGTGTCCCCGAGTCCTAGCTAGATCCCTGCTCGCCGCCATGACCCCTATTCCGGAACCCTGTTCCCTTCCCTTGCTGGCTTTATTCGTTGTCTGAAACGATCCTTTGCTTTGAACTGGGTCCCCGTCGGTGGTCAGCATCCCCCACCACGGCCTCCAGAAGAGCAGACGCGTGCGTCCTCGCTCCGTGGCCGATGGCCGTGGGTGGCGCGTGAAGGAGTCGCAGGGTGTTCCTTGTCCACAGGCAGAGGCACCGCAGTTTCTTTTGGAAACCTAAGTTTTCTGAGCTAAGCTGAAAATAGGGGGTTCACACGCTGGAGGATGTTTCTGCCCGCGCCCCCCGAGCCTCGGCAGCGACTGCGTCCTCAGCGCCGCCCGTGTCCTCGTGGGAGCCGAGCGCAGGCTCCAGCGCCCCCTGCACGGACCCCGCAGCCGACCCCGCGCGGGGCCTGCGCCTCCTGGCTCCTGACCGCTGCGCTCGGTCCAGCGAGGGAAGGGACGGAAAGAACCTGGTCTCCTCCCGCCCGTCCCCGAAGTGCTGCTTCTCCCAACTCTGCTCGTGTAGACTCGGGCAGCCTGCTGTCCCTTAGTGCAGGACTTGCCCCCTGGCCCGGCCGAGGCCGGGGGACAGGCACCTTCAGTCCCGTAGCCACACGATGAGCATTTTCTTTCTGCCTTTTGCAGTTGCAGGACAGCGAGGGTGATGGCTATGGCAGTGGGACACTAGACAGTTACGCTTCACGGGAGGAGGGACGAGGTAGCTGCCTCAGGGGGAGGCAAAGACCTGGGAATCTGAGACTGTGATTTATAAGAAACATTTGGCCTTTGTCCAGGGGTCCTGGCTGATGGCTCCGGAATCACTTGGAATTTTCTAAGTGATGAGAGAAAGAAAAGTGTCTTTGTCATGTTAATGGTGTGGCTTTCGGACCCCAGCAGGCGGCAGGGCTTGTTACCGGGAGGAGGTAGTGCTGGAATGCTCAGCCATCCCCCACCCAGGGTAGGGTGAGGGGCTGGGGGGCAGTTTGGCCAGCTGAGGGGTGGTGAACTCCTGCGGAGATGCTGGGGGTGTGGTACACCCCTTCCCCACACCAGGCCCAAAGTGTCTCTTCCTGAGTGAGGCCCTTTTGTAATAAATTAGTGATCTGGTGAGTACACTGTTTCTCAGAGTTTTGTGAGCCACTCTAGCAAGTTAATGGAACCCAAGCACGGGATCACGGGAGCCTGTGATTTATAAACGGTCCGTCAGAAGCACAGGTGACAACCTGGACTCCTGTCTGGCATCAGAAGTGGGGGAGGGAGAGTCTTTTAGGACTGAGCCCTTAACCTGTGGGATCCCATGCTATCTGTAGGCAGATCTTATCAGAAATGAGTTAAATTATAGGACACCCAGCTAGTGAGGAAGTTGCTTGATGGTGTGGGGTAGACACACATATGCACACACACGCATGCACGCGTGCACGCACACACGCATCACACACATGCACACATCTACACATGCACACATGCACTCCACGCACATACACTCCACGCACACGCACGCATTCACACTGCGACGCTTCACACGCACACCAGAACACTAGAGAAAGCCTACAGATTCCGAACCAGGGGAGACCTGCTTCAGCCACAGAGCAGACCTAACGTCCCAACACAGTCCCTGAGGCCCCAGCTCTTGTCTGGCCAGAATCCAAGCGTGGATCTGTGTGTTTCTAAGGCCGTCACCTGCACAGCCCCCTTAGTCAGTCTGGTTTAATGAGCTTTCCTGGCTTCCTGCCACCAGGACCCACAGGGCAGAATCCAGCCATGATGGGCTGCAAGTCCCTAGAAGACCATGGGGTGACAACCATCCACGCATTTATGTGTCTTCCCCTTCCCTCCCCCGACCACACCCACACTGGGGGCGACTTCCACGAAGACTTTTTTTCCTGTGTCCATAATGCTGAGAATAAGGCCTTACATAAAGTAAGAGGTTCTGGATGAATGAAGGCCTGGAGACATGATCATTCGAGCAAACGAAGATGAAGTGAATAGACGGAGGAAATTGAATTATGAAAGGACAGCCTTCCCTCTGGAGCCCATCGGGAAGTACTGAAATAGGAAACCCCAATTCTCAAAAGCCATCATCTAAGTGACCTGGCAGCGTGTTACCTAGTTAAGGCTCCAAAGGACACATTTTACCTGTCTTTGCACACAGCCTTTTATTTGCAAAGTGAATTTGGGATAATGCTTGTTAACTAGGCAATTCAGGGAAGGCCGTGATGAATAGCTAGGAGCCACTGAGTTGGAAACATCTTGCCAATACAGCTTCTGGCTTTTCGCCAGAGAGAATGCTGGTAGAATTGAAAATGAACACAACAGCAGTTACTGAGTGACCGAAGACACAACACATTCAGTTCACAGCTGGACTCTCCTACCTACAAAAAAAAACCAACAACAAAAAACGCAGAACGGAGTGCATAATCTCAGAATTCCATTGACCACTCTGGTTTAGCCGAGCATCCATCATGGGTCGGAACCGCATGAGCAAGAGGAAAAGGGACAAATAAGAGAGAAAACAAATGAAAAAGGCAAACGTGGATTTGACCTTCGGCAGGTTTTATCCTAAAATAGCAGTATAATTTATTCCAAGATAATGTGACAATCACCCCAGCGACTGCATCCACATTTTATCGAACAGAGCCCAGGTGTGCCGCTAGAAGAGATGAGAACTTAGGCTGCCTTGTTTTAGGAGACGGGCATCCGGCAATTTATTTCAAAACCAGATAGCTGTTTTTTGAGAAGGGAGTTCATGGCCAGTTATTTGTGAAAGGTTTATCATGAGCTTCACACTGTACATCATTCGTTTAATCTCTGTACCATCTGCCATTGGCCGAAACTTCTCAGATATTAAACTGAAGGTTTTGGAAGTAATAATGTAAAAGGTCATTTCGCCCACATGAAAATGATTGACCTCTACATGAAAATGATATAGAGTTAGGATATAAATGATGACGTGAGAAAAATACCACATCATATCAAATATGAATTTGAAGATTAGCATTCCTAATATGTAAAGAGTTTCCACAAATCAATAAGCTAAGGACTAAGAAAAATTAAAATCAGACACTCAGAGGAAGGATGTTTTGTAAGGTTTTATAAAACATCAAAAGACATTCATCTCATTAGTAATTTAGGAAAATGCAAGATGTAAGCGGTGAGACATGATTTTTTTGTTTTTGACCCATTATTTCAGAAAAAGAAGTAATATATCAACTGGAGGGAGTGTTTTTCAAACCACTAGTAGGAGCTTAAATTGGTGCTGCTGTTTAGAGGGTAATTTATTAACAAGTGTTAAAATATCTGTTCCCTATTTTCCATTAATTTAGTTCCTTGGTTTTCATTCTAGAAAACTATTTGCCCATTTGCACAGAAAGCAAATATAAGAATGTTCAGTGAAGCATCATTTGCTATTATAAAAAAATTTGAAACATTCTAAATGTTTAATAATAAGAGGATTGTTACGTAAGTGTTATTATATCTATGTCACAGAAAACTACAAATTAGTACAAAGACTAATATAGATTTATATAGATTGAAATTATATAGATTGAAAAATTCATGTTTAATAAAAAGTTGATTAAAATTCGAAGCAATATTTTACATTTAATAGATCCATATAAAGCTATATACATGCATTAAAAAGTAAAAACGCTAGAATGCCAAGCACTGTTGGTAAAAGAATTATAGTAATAAAGAAAGTAATTATATTGGTAATGTTTCTTTTTTCTTTTATAATAATGCAACCCTCCATTACTCTAATGATTTAAATTAATATGTAAACATATGGCTAAAGAACAGTAAATGGATATTAAAAGGGTATACAAGTGACTTACAGTTTAAATAATGGTAAACATCCTGCTAATAGGTAATACAAATTAAATATACATGGTTTTTGAGTATTATAGATAAAATAGTATATCTATTATCATTTGTTTTTGCTTTAACTTATTTTAAAATATTTTAATGACTAAAGTTGATTTATTTTAATTTTTATATACACATATATAATTTACATATATGTGTTAGGTTAGGTTTCAAGAAAAGGATGCTCTCTCATGGGTGAGAACTGATATGGACTTTCTGGAGTGTAATTTGGCAGGGCCGAGGAAAATTCAAATTTTCCTTATGCATTTGCCCAGTAACTACAGCTCTAAGAATTTACCATACTGAGACGCTTGCAGACATGCAAAGTCATGTGTGCATGGCCGTTCACCGAAACATTCTGCACACTGTCGGGGGTCCCAGGAGGTGTCATAAGGGATTGGGTATTCGACTCCATGCTGTGGATCCCGCAGAGCCAGCAAAGCCATGGAGGATGGACAGACGTGGGGAGACTGGTATAGTTTTCTGAAATTAAATACGTTTATTTTCAGAGTCCCGTTTATTTTGCTTGTGAGAGACGCATAATGGCAAATCTTTCTTGAGCTTATGGAAGAGTCTTTATCTGAGATTCCACCCGTAGAACCTTAAATTTAGTCTTATTTTTTTAATCGGTCTGTTTGGAAAGTGCACTTTGTCTGGAAGGATAACTGTTAAAGGTCAATCTGTCTAGAATGCACGTTTACATTTGAATAATAGAGTAACTTTTGCTCTGTAAACATCCGCACACTTTTCACCGTAGTTACGGCATTATTTCGTAACTTTGTACTCTTTGGATGACGTGTCATGACCGCCCTACTGTTTTTGGCTTGTGTTATCCCTGGGAGACATTTATTTCAAACTCGATGATGGACATAGGTACTGGTGTAAAATTACATCGGTAAGCTTAACGAACAGGAAGGCGAAAGAAAAAGAAGCTGGCCGTTGGCAGAGGAATCCGGCAAGTTCCCGTCTCAGCCTCCCCTCCTCCCACCCCAAAAGCCCTATCCTGGCGCTGAGCCCCCTGGACACTGGGTCCCGCCCTGCCCGCTGCCTCCGGCCTCCGCCTTCTGCGTATTCAGCGGCCAGCAGCCCGAGGGCTCGGCTTCCCCGCCAGCTTAGTGGTGACACGCAGTTTGTCACGTGCCATGCGTATCTCCTACAGACGTATATCTGACTGATCCATGAACGGCTTACGCATTTTTAGGAGGAATCGTGCGGATGGTTGTTAAAAACGTCCACACTCGACCTCATCAGTGATGGAGGGGAGTGCAGACATTCTGGGACCCGAGAACAGGTGGGGGACGGGTGGAGAAGACGCGGCGTCACCTGGGCGGTCTGAGCCTGCGTGCCCCATACCCCTCGACTGCAGGGGTGTCTTCTTATAAAATATTATAAATCATCTTATATCTTATCTTATTATAAATTATCGTATTAACATATAAAATATTTAAAATTCAAAAAAGAATTTTAAAAGAATGGCATCAAAATAGTTGTCACAGCTGACCAGAAGACAAGTGTTGGGTCTTCCATTTAAACAGAACCGAAATGGCACTCGTACACAGGTGCCAATGAACACAACGGGCAAGTCTGGGTGACCGAGAGTGATATTTCCAAGGTTCCACGTTCGCATATGTCCAGTGGGAGTGTCGCATGGCCGCCAGCTCAGGAGTCACACCAGGATTCTGGATCAGCGTCCCCAGAAATATTTCCGCTAGTATGGACATTCGAATTCATCGGCACCCAGTGGGAGTGACTGCTTGACGCTTAAGCAGTAAGTTACTGGTAGGTAGACATCCCTAATATTAGACAGGAAAACAAACCCTTTCTGGACTTGGAGCCGTCTCCAGAGCAAAGAATTTCACTTTGGGTGAGTTCGCTGCCGTCGGCGGGCTCCCTTTGACTTAATAGCACCAGGAAACGATGATCCCTACAGAACAGCCCTGAGAGGGACTCCATGTTGCTCCCCTGAATTTTTTTCCCCCTCAGTTCAGTTCCAAATACTGACTTCAGGGTCTAGGGACGGAAAGCAGAGACTATGTGATGTTTCCAGGGGCAGCGTCTTCCACAGAACAGAATGCACTATTTAACAACTGAAACCCGTTGCGTTTATTTTGTTGTTCAGAATGCACATATAAGTGAGTTCATACGATATTGGTCTTTGACTTATTTCACTCCGCACAATACCCTCTGGGTCCATCCGCGTTGTCACAGATGATGGGATGCCGTCGTTTGTGAAGGCTGAGTCGTCTCCCTCTGTCTACCTGCACCACGTCCTCTCTATCCAGCCATCTCTCGACGGGCGCGGAGGCTGCTTCCAAGTCTTGGCTATTGTGAGCAGCGCTGCCGTGAGCATAAGGGTGCATAGATCTTTTTGAATTAGCGTTTTGGATTTCTTCAGATAAATACCCAAAAGTGGTAGTTCTGTTTTTAGTTTCTGAGGAAACCGTATACTGTTTTCCATAGTGGCTGCATCCATTTACGGTCCCACCAACAGGGCGTGAGGGGTCCCTTTTCTCCACGTCCTCGCCGACACCTGCCGTTTGTCGATGTATCGATGACGGCCATTCTGACAGGTGCGAGGGGAGAGCTCACCGTGATTTCGATGTGCATTTCTCTAATGATTAGTGATATTGAACATCTTTGGTTCATTGCAAACAAAAACAGCCTCATAGATACGGAGAACGAATTGATGGTTGCCAGGTGCGAAGCGGGTGGGAGAGCTGGGTGGCAGAGGGGCAGGGATGAGGAGGTGCAGATTGGCAGTTACAAAGCAGTCACTGGGATGTGAGCTGCGGCACAGGGGGTGCGGTCGATAGTATTTTAATAACTGGATAGTGCCAGTGGGGACTAGACTATTCGTAAGTTTTACGTATATAATATAATCACTCAGTCGCACACCTGAAACTAATACAAATAATATCCAATGCAGCTGCGGCTGAAAAATAAATAAATAATAAGGACCGGAACCTACTCGTCAGTGTCACCTGCTGCTCTGCTGCGCCGCGGACCCGGGAGAAACCTGCGCGCGTTTGATCCCACACCCACGCACGCACGCACGCACACTCACACACTCACACACTCACACGCTTGAAACAAGTCGGTTAAATCCGATTGGAAGCGCGTCCGTCTCCCGAGGAAGCACGCGGCCGAGCAGTGGCGGAGCGACGGAGTCCTGTGTGATTTCGGATTCCACCGACGGGACAGAAATGCCCCTCCGCGGGGCTCCGCCGGCCCTTGACAGCAGCTCCTTTTCAAAATGCCGTCCTCGGAAAATGTTGTTTATAGCTCGTTGCAAACGGCGTTCGAAAACCGCGGCTGAAATTCGCGTTCGGATGGCGGCTGAGTCCTTTAGGCTTGAGCGGCACGTGGCGGTGAAGTCGGGTCTCAGCCCAGCATCTTCGGCGTGTCCGCGCGCGTGTGGCCGGGTGCAGTCCTTATCGGAAGGAAACCCACGAGTTAAGTTGTGAACAGACGTCCCTTGGTTTTCAGAGGTGTTGCTGGGGGTCTTTGGGGGAGGGGCGGCTCCCTAACGGGACGACGGGCGACTGCGAAATGCCTGTCTTCGTCCTGCTGATTCCATTTCCAGACTCGAGAGGAACGCGAGGTGCGCATGCGATTTCGACGTGACTGGTAAATAGGACTATTTGAAACTGTATTTTACAGCGAGGCGCGTTTCCAGCTCGAACGTAGCGGAAACGGATGGCATCACACAAGGACAACGTGGAGACGTTTTAGGGAAACACGAAGGGAGCCCATGGGCGCCCAGGCCGTAGGACAGGCGCTGAGCCTGCTTCGCTCACTGCCCCACGGGGCCCGGGGCGGGGTCTGGCGCCGAGCACGGAGTCTGCACTTTGCGACCGATGCCAGGGGACAAGGGAGCGAAGGGCGCGAACGCCCCCGCGAGTGGCACCCGGGTCGGGAGAACCCCAGGGTCCTTGTCCCAGCTGCGGACAGCGTGAACATGGGTCCGCGGGATCCGCCATGAGCTGTAACCGCGCCTCGCCACGCGGCGCCACTGCTTTTCTATGGTTGGGGGCGCGGGGCAGAGGAGATTAACTTGACTTACGAGGTTTCTTTTCCAAAATGATAGTCCCCCGGGCCCACAGGAAGTGTCTTCCCTCCTTGCTCTCTGCCCCTTCGTTCCTCCCCACTCCCCCCTGACTTCATCTCTCGCACCTTTTCCGATGGGAAAGTTTGAATCTGCCTCCTCTACGGTTATTAAGGCCCTGTCTGCCCAACCCCCGCACCCTGTCGCAGAGGAAGAGCTCAACAAATATTTGCTGAATTACTGAATGATGAGTCCCACAGAATTTGATTTCAAGAGAGCAAATTATGAGCCGTTGCAGGCAATGAATAGTTCTGAGTCTTCGATGTAGTTCTATCATTTAGCAGATATCCTGCAATATAAAAGGTGATCCATAGATGTTGTTCAAATAAAAAAAAAATCAAGAGCTTTAAAAATGAGGTGGCAAATGGCACGTGTTTAATTAAAAAAAAAATATATATATATGCCATTGTAACATTTCCTTTTATTGAATAATTCTAAGAATTGCAAACCTGCTTTTTTCTTCCGCTGTATGAATTTACTACCTGCCTAGAAGGCGGCTACAGAAAAATAAATAAATACAATCAAACCACTAAACCTCTGTAGATGCTTTTTCCATAAAGGTGTAAAGGACACATGTCAGTTTTATAATCACTATATTAGTTTCTTATACGAAAAGCAGTGGCAAAAATTAAATCACGTGTTTCTTGGATTGACTAAATGGCTGCTTTTTGGATTTCTTTTTCCTATTTTGAACATGTTGCATTAAAAATAGAAACATGAGATTTTTAAAAGGAAAAGCTAGTGGAGAATTCTCTCCTGGGCAGGTTTTAACACTTTGGATGAAAGAGACTCCTTAGTCAGAGACTATGCACGTTAGTTAATTATTCATCATGCAGCGTACGTGAGGGTGTGTGTCAGAGTGGTTTGTAGTTCGGAGCCGTGAACTATATTCACAGGCCTGGCGTCAGCCTTAGAGCATATTCTTCCGAAAGAACTTACGGTGCAAAAGCACAAAACTCAACGGCCACAGATTTGGACCTCGATGTTCACTCTGCTGCTGCTGCAGGCCGGTTTACGCAGTTTTATTATTACTATAAATAGTAGTTACTATAAATAGTAATAATAAAACTCCCTTAGAGTCGTGAGTACAATTCAAGGGATATGAAAGCAGTTGCCGTTATTTTTGAGCGTGATGAGTCATGTGACTTTTGCATCGGCGATGGGCATCATCATAATGCCTCTCACGCGGTTAACGGCGTGTATGGAAAAATACGTATGTTGTCTGACGTTATTGGTACATCCAGACAAGCAGAGTAGTTCACGAACAAGGAACCTCGCAAGGAAGAATCGCAAGTCTATTCTATTTTCCTTAAATTAACAAGCACCTACACTCACGTAAAGATGTTTTATTGCTTTAGTGACGTATATCCATTGTCCCGGTCTGATATATCGTACTATATAGATTATATGACAGCATAAAAATTAACTTTGTCATATCGTATTATAAATGGCATGATACCTCCTGGCTGGGGGGTGGTTTGTAAAGACCTTTGTGAGACTTCACATTTCTCCAGGACGTAGAGTTCTCTGAAAAATAACATCAACAAGCTGTGGCTGGAGCGGAAAGCGGGCCGCTGGAGGCCACTCCCTGACGTTGCCGGTGCTTTGACAGAACCTTAGATGCACCAGTCAACGTGCCAGATGAGAGTTTTGATGTGTATCAAGTGCCATGATTCAAAGGGGGCCGATGTGAAAGTTACATCCTAAAGCTTTATTACCCAGAGTTAAGCGCACCGTAGCGTTCAGGGGCACAGCCCTCTACGAGGCCACCCTCACCCCCACACCAAGCGCAAGCTGGGGAAGCCGCCCCACGTTCCTGAGAACTCAGCTCACTGCAAGCTGCGGCGCTCACAGCTCCTATTCATCACGGGAGCGGAATACAGATTTAAAATAGAAGAGATACATGAGGCAGGGTGCTGGAGGGTGCCGCCGAAGCTTCCCCTGATCCCTCTCCAAGGACTTGGGGTGCCTGACCCTCCCAGCACGGGGACTGCCAGCCAGCGAAGCCTGCCCGCCCTGAGCTTTTCACAGGGGTCTTGTTTCATAGGCGTGATTGATGGATCGATTGCTCAAATGACTGAACTCAGTTTTCCGGTCAGCTGATACCACGTGACCCAAAGCCCCCACCGTAAATCACGGACTGGTCTTTCGGTGTGACCGGATCCCCGGCCCTTAGATGGGCAGGCGCGGCCAGCCTTATTCATAACAAAGAGTTTTCTTTCAGCTGTGATGAAAATTACCTCCCAGAAACCAAGGAAAAGGCCACATTTTTTTTTTTTACTGCACACCTAGAAGTGAAATATGGTATTATTTCAAAAGATATTTACAAAAAACCTTATTTCTGGGCCAAAAATTTTATAGAGGAAAAGAATCAAAGAAATGTGGTAAGCATGAGCACAGTGTACCGCAGATAGATGGTGAAGGAAAAGGAGAAATATTCAAACACGAACCTGAATGACTGATATTCACCCGAGAAGTCGAAAGGTGGTTTTTGCTCATTCGCTCGTGAATTCAACAACCACAGTGACAGGCTGTTCTGTCTCAAGCACCAGGCGTTTGTGTGTTGAGTAAGACAGAGGTGACTCTAACAGTCCCAGAGCTGATAGTCCAGTGCGTGCCCCGGGAGGGTAGAAAGCCACCACAGCGCCACACGGATTATACCAAAGTCCCCTTGAGCTGAGGTCTTTTAGGAGAAATCTCACGATCTTCTTAAGGTGTTGAACAGAAGTGACAGAGTTGGTCCTTATTTCTGCTGTCCCTGCCCAAACTGGTGATAGTCAACTCCAGAGCCATTTGCGAAATTTACCAACTGACCTAGTCAAGGTGAAGCGGATCCCTTTGGAACGCTCTACCGAAGGGAAAGCGCACAGAAGTGACATCGCCTCCTAATGACGTAAGGAGACATGCTTTAATAATTTCAATCTTTTAAATAATTTGTGCAGGGTTGTCATGTATAAAGTTACACTGAAAATGTGATGTGACTTACGAACTATTTGGGATATAACAAATAAGCTATGAGGCCGTGATGACGGCACCAAATGTAGAGAACAGGATGATTTTTTAAATAGATCGATGGACACCTGGCGAAAATTCGTAATGTAATAACGCTTTTCGATACAGTTCATCTATACATATTTAACAGCTCCGTTTATGAACTTTTATTCTTAACCGCGTAGGCCTTCGGTTCCCACCAATGGTTGGAATTATTATGTAACGATAAAGTAGTGTTTATGTTCTACCGAAACGAAGCAGAAGCTCAAACCGATGACAAAGGTAGGCGATGATGCAGAGCGCATTTTAAATTACAGTTGTAATCAAGGTCGAGCATGAAATATTGTAAGCATTCTTCAGTGGAGAAGCAGCTTTGAAGTTTTTATTCATGTTAATGAAATCCTAAGGGTTCGGTAGAGTCCACTCTGATTCTGTGGACTACATTAGAGAAAAACATTGCTTGCCTGACTTTGAATTATGATTTTAGGGAATGGAGATATTTAGAGTGTTCAAAAAAAAAAAAAGACTCCATTGGCAAAACCCTCTGTTTCCATATCTGCTGAAAGAAAGTTAGCTAACATCGAAGCGATTTGAGTATGTTATTAAAATTCAGTTTGACAGTCATAAATTACATCTCCACAGAGGCAAGGATATTCTTTATAATGTATACATCGGATTATAATCACTCATTTCTCCAAAAACACAAACGCAGAACGGTTCGGCTGACTGGGGCGGCGCCAGAGACTGACTGTTTTTAAAGGCTGAAGAAACCTCTGTTTTGGACAGATATCTACCTCTCTCTTGACGAAAGTGGCTGGATATTTTATAAAAGAAGGAGCTCCTTTCTCTTGAATTCTAACTTCGTCTTGAAAGTCATTCTCACTTCTTTTCCCCACACCCTCTCTCTCAACATTTTTAACTTTAGAATCTTCTCTTTCTAAAACAATCAGCACACGAGGGGTATTCAGATTACGGAGAATCTAGGACACGTACTGAAATTCCATTCGGGCGGGTCACCACCTAGGTCCACTCTTCCCTGTTATCACCACCTGTCCCCACCGCGAAGCCCACCGATGTCTCAGACAGGGGAGCAGAATGTCGGGTGTAGGCAACGTGTCTGCCGTGTCCCAGCGGCATCATCTTGGTGACAAGTCACAGACTCGTCCCTGACCCGGGCACCCTCATGTAGAGAAACGAGGTGTTTGCTGCAGGCTCTCTGAGGTCCTCACAAGCTCTGACTTGCCACCGTGCTTGTCTGGACCTGCTGTCTCAAATAGGCCGATCTCTTTAAAACGTGAGATTTTGCTTATTTCGTTTAAATCGCCATGCCCTTCGCCCCTCCCCAATTGGAGAAATCCACCTGACGCGAAAGGCCTAGTTTAATTATTATCCCACACGTGACACTTCCTTCCACTCTACCACCCAAGTCGAATCCGTTCCTTCCTCCCGGACGATTTTGGCCCTTTGTCCGTGAGGCTGAGATGATCCATCGTTTCATACTTGGTAGACTACCTTGAGGGAGACGCTATGAGTTTGTCACTTTTTATTTTCCTGCACAAAGCAAGGCACAGGAAACATGGGCTTCCAGTATGCTTTTCTATCACCGCTGTGCCTCTGCAAATGAAAAATGTCCAAATACTATCGGATTCGTCATACCCGTCAGCATAGCTAGGTTACGCTGCAGTAACAAATAAGCTCCACGTCCTACAGCTCCTGGGGGTGCGCTCCTCGATGCCTGTCCACTGTGCGTCAGTGGGGGCACGGTTCCCCATTGTCTGCACTCTGGGGACCCAGCCTGACCGTGCAGCCTGTACTTGAGAAGTGCTCAGTCTCCAGGTAGAGGGAAAGGGGACACAGCAAACCAGACATCAGCATTGAAAGATTTTGCCAGCAAGTGTCATGCCCTTTCCACCCAGGTGTCATGAATCAGTAGTCACTCCCGAGGTTGTCAAAGTGCAGATGTTTATTCCTGCTCTGGGGGACTGGGGGCCACAGACAGGGACTCAGTATACGGCCGATTAGAATACAACCTACTAACTCACAGTCCGAAGCAATGCAACTGGGCAATCGCTGGGTTTTGGATGGTGAAATTATATTCGGTCTTTATACAGTTCTCTTCCCTACAAACTCGGGACTAATAGGTCAGTGCGGACAGGAGGAGAATGGTGTAAACGCTTGAGAATGTTTATATTATCAGAAAATAGAAAAGACTAGCTGGGTCGATCCTGGTTATCATGAAACTATTCAGTAAAGAGATCCTTCTGGCTTCGGGTAGTAGCCCGCCTGCACAGAGTCGACACTGCAGGTTGGAGAACAGGCCAACGAGACAGCATCTCCACGAGCCAGGAGAAATGCAGCTCAATGCTAAGTCAGCGGGGTCTGCCAAGGGCCCACAGGGAGAATCCGCAGGGAACCCAGCGTCGCTCAGGAAGTCCCTGGGCTAGAATTTAATACCGCAGGACTCATGATGTAAAATATGTGAGAAGAAAGTGGGTCCATTGCTACATGGTACATAACAGTGGTAGTTAACGAAACCGGGAAAATTAAATTCATGTTTCAAGCAGTAAACTTGCAGAAGAATTAGCATATCAGCCATCGTACCGTCCAGAAGTCAGTTAATCGCGGCTTCTGTTGAACTCATTAACACCTACAGGGGCAAAACAGCAATTAAAAAAATAAGTGTCTCATTACACGAGTCCAAAACCAGTGCACGGTTCCGTGGAAACAGAATTTCCGAGGTTTAAACTTTGCATCCTTTACACGGTACTTGTTTTTAGTCGTTTTATTTTGTTCTCCATACTAGTAGATGTGATTGTATTTCCTTCTGGAAAGAAACAATAGTAATTCCTACTTTTCACGTCTGTGTTATCAGTCCGAGAAGACCAATCTCTAGAGAGGGTTCAGGGTCCTGAGGCCCATCACTGTCAACAAAAAGGATCATCGTCCCCAATGTCCTGCCTTGTAAAATAATGACCAGATTCAAGATTTGAAAATTCATATCATAATACATCCTGGGAAGGACTGGTTCCTCAGAAATCTTACTATAAATGGGAAACTATTCATCTTTAATGAAATCCATAATCAGACCTAAATACTTAGACATTTCTCCCCATATTAATTTGTCCAAATAATAGCTATTCACACGAGCAACGCAGCAAAATACGTTGACATTTCAGTCGAAACACAGCCCTTTTACTATGCTCATTCGTAACTTATTTCAAAAGAAATAACCTAAAATAAGTCATTTATTTTAGATTACAAACTTTTATGCTCTCTCTGAAAACAATAGAAATGGTGAAATAAGGAAGTGTACTGTCTTCGACATCAAATTCATGATATGTTTTAAGCCTTTAAGAAGCTTCGAGATGTTTATTTTGTTGGTCTTTTACTATTAATTACTAGCAAACACCGCTAAAGTCCATTGTTAGGATGTATGGGAGCGTGAGTTTTATACAACTGGCTTGCATGGCAATGAAGGGAGGGGTAAATCGGAATGCCGTCACGAGTGACGGACGGGAGAGGGTGCGTCATGTGCACGACGCAGCTATTCGAGCCATGACGCAGCACACCGAGTGTGAAATGAATTCTGTCGTGAGAATTACCAATTAGTCTTCGATTCGTGTGTTTGGACCCTTTCACGGGAGGGAAAGTGTATTGTCAGGAGATTTGCTTAGACAGCAGCCCCTGGAAATTCATGACTCAGAGGGTCTCAGGGTGGCAGGAACCCGAAATCTATCGACACAGTTAAGGCTATTATCTCTTTCATGACACTGTCTGGAAAAATATCCGTCCTCATAAATATCTTTACAAGAGTTTTGGAAAATTCGATTTGATTTTCAGTCCCCTACTCCCTATCTGGGTCCTCATGTCCCCAGTTCACGGCTCCCCTGAGGCTGATCTCCCACTGGGGACTTCAGCTTTTAAGCCAGGCAGACGCCCGCAGACTGGCTCAGGAGTCACTGTCCTTTTGCTGTCTGGAGCATTAAACAAACACATTGCATCACAGACACGAACATGTGCCGAAATCAGCATTCCAACCTTTGAGCTACTCGTTTACTTATTTTATGGATTGCAATTTAGATAAAGATAAAACCGCCAGTGGCCATGTTCGCCTCTGGTGTTCAAGCGAGGACTCTGCCTTTGGCACAGCCTCCCAGGGACATCTGACATACTCCCCGCCTCGTGCCCAGAGCCTTCACCCCCACTCTGCCTCGTCCACACGCTTCCGCGGGGGTTCCCAGCCCCGTGCTTGCGTTTTGTTATTCTTCTTTTCTACGTTTTTTTTTTTTCTCATCGACCGTTCCCAGCCTGATTCCTCCTCCAGACAATTCTCCCGTCTTTTAAGAAATCTCTCTTAATTAATCTAGGCTTCCCTGACCCAGATTTAGCCCAGAGTTGTACATTGGAGTCAGCTCGGAAATTTAATTTTCTATGTTCGGAGGTGAAACCACACGCTACCGAGTTTATCTCAAGGCGATTACACGAGAAGAGAGACTTCAACATTGACATCCGTGATTGGGTAGGACGGCTAATTCCTGCTCAGACGACCATACGGAGAATGAACGCCGCATATCAAGATGCCACTCAGAGAATGGGAAAGACGGGAAAAGAAATCATCTTTAAACTGACCAAAAAAAAAAAGAAAGAAACAATGTAGTTCATAAGATAGGCACGGAGTCTAGGATGAGCAAAGGGAAAAATCCCAAGTAGAAGTGAAATTTTCTAGAGTTTGTTCCATTCAAGATGAATTTTAAACTGTGATGTCTATCTATCTATATATATATATAAAGCACAATACAGAGACACGAAGAGAAGAGGGAAATTGGTATAATTAGGACAATTTGTATTAGTCAGAAACGTCCGTGCATTTCACTTTGTGGTTTTCTAATAAGTGCCAGGGTTTAACACAGCTCGAATCTCCTAAAATACGGGCCAATCGAATTCCAAAAGTAAAATCGAATGGCAGGTAGTCTTCCTCAGTATTTTTTAAAGTCAAATGTCTGGCAGTAAATGAGGGGACCAGAGGAAACCAGCTGAGGGTAAGGGCGGGGAAGCTTTCGAAGCACGGCCAGCCGAGAAGCGTCACTCCTGAACTGGGCACGCCCTGCGGAGCCCGTCACGCAGCTGTCCCGGCCCGAGAGAGAAGAGACCGTGGCCCTCGGCAGCTGAGGCGCGTGACTCTGTGGTGCGTGGAGTGAGGTGACCACGAAAGACCAGAACTTCGCTGAAGGTACGCAGCTGTGATCCAGGTTCAGAATTCTCGATCTCTTCATAAGGGATCCACTGAATGTGAGCATCCCACACTGATGTCACCTTTGAACAGGCTTTTACCTATTTCCTTTTCTGCCTTATCAGCATTTTGAAGAAAAAGATCGTGGTTGAACTATGTATTAAAAGTTAGTCTTCGAAATTAGCACGCATGTTACATTCGAAGCACATAAAAAAGAAAATAATAAGGTTCAAAAATTCAGATATCACTTGAGCTGCCCTATCTTCCCTGTAATGTGATTTTGTTAGGTACCAAACAAGTTTGATTACCATTTACTTCCTTGTGATAACGTAAAGTCAACTGGTTAGGGACCTTTACTGCATCCGCAAAACCCCTTCACCTTTGCCACGTGACGGCAGAATCAAGATGTGACATCCACCACAGTCACACATCCCGTTGGTTAGGTGTGAGTTACAAGTCATGGAAAGGGGATGCTGGGGGTGCGGGCTCATCACTTTTGAAGTTTGTGTGTATCCGTTACTTATTTGAGGTTATAATTAAAAATAAAAATTGAGCATTAGGATCTCGATTGTAAAATGAATAGACAAATGTTGACAGGAATTTTGGGAAGAGTTGCTGCATTAACCAGCTTTAACCTTTAAGAGACATGTTTCCCCTTCAAACACAAAAATCTGTTCTGATGGTTTCAGAAGGCGGGGGTTATATCACGTCGAAGTCACCGAGGTCACACGGCCCCCTCGCCAGTGAGGATCTGTATTTCCGTCTATTGGAAATAAAACGCGTAAGGCGTCGGTTCCCGACATGATGAATTCAGAGATTGAGTCCGGCTGCTTGCTCAGAGAGTTTCCTCATGTGCCTTTTTAAATGACATTGGTCTCTAGTTATTACTTTCTTAAAAATCCAATTTTTTTCCCAGTGACAATTCCGCTAAAAAATGATAAAGTTACAGTCAGTCACATGGTCATCGGCTCGCACTCTGAGCACAGACATCAGCGCTGTGGTCACAGGATTGAGCCCTAAAATCATTCTTCTTTAATCATTTGCTAGAAAAGCGGGGTGCACGTAAACGTCTACCCGATGGAGCTTCTGGGGGTATCTGCGAGTGTTTGCCATTCCCTTCTACCCCAGGACTTGAGCTGAGCTGCCAGAGGCATTCATTTTCCTTGATTCATTGAAGACCACCTGTTCGCCACCAGCCGGGCTTACCTTGACCTGCTCGTTAAAGAAATGAAACCTGACCTTTCCTAAATTCAAAGATTTATGTTTGTTTCTAAAGAAATATGTAATAATAAAAGTGGGAGGCAGAGTTTAGATGGCCTCGTGTAACGAGATAGTAATTTATGGTAAAATCCCGCCATCGTAGCAACAGCTGGATCCCTCCCGGGCTCCAGGCCAGCTTCTGGCTGGCCTCTCGGAGGATGCTTTCTCAGTCACCCTGATGGTTCTCACGTAACGTCAAAGTTCTGCTCCGTGGGAATTCACTTGCTCTAAATTTTGCTCACGGTATGTGTCCCGTTTATGGTTCTCAAGGGCATTTAGTACCTGATTTGTAAAGTAGTTCTCCAAGGTGAGCGTGACTGTTATTTCCGTTGTACAGATGACAGATCTGAGACTCACAGGTTGCTCTATGTCCCCGAGATCAGGCACCTGGTCACAGCGTGCAGCCCGCACTCTGATGGGCCTACTGTGGCCCTTTTCAATAACGCTGCTGCCTGCCATCTTTTCTAAAGTGCATTTTACGATATCCTATTTTAGGTTCTTTTTTTTTCACTGTTCAGATATTTGGTTTCCAACTTCATGTGTTGACACAGAAGCATTCATGATTTATAGTTATTCTATTTCTTAATTCCTAACCGAAAACCAAATAGTAATTCGATTTTTGATATAAATATCTTTTGACTGATTTCTAATTTTTCATCTATTTTTATATTTTATCATATCTGTTATATGTTTCATGTGCAAGGTCTGCGTATAATTTTCCCTTTCTATCCTCAGATGGCCAATGATTTTAATTACTCTGAATGAAAAAAAAAACTGCCTTTAATTTTTTTTAATCTCTTTGCTTACAATAGCACATAGTATGTACTCAATAAATATTATATAAATAAAATCTTCAAAGCATTTCCCTCCATTAAGCACAAATAGTATAACAAAAGAAATCTTTAGCAAGTGAGGAAAATATTGTCAGTGAAGCGGATGATTTTGTGTTAATTGCAAATAAAAAAGAAGGCAGACTTTCAAGAAAACGAGAAATTCATAAGCAACAGAGTACATAATTGAAAGCTGATTCCATTTGAAAATGCCAGCTTAATCATTTATTCAAACTTGTGATAAAAAAAGATTCTGCAACAAAAAATCACTCTAACATCTACTTTCTGTAAAACATGAGTGACGACCTTTATTTCCTAGGGTTGTTTTAAGAATCAAATTGGGTAAACTGATCGAATCAACTAATATTGGCTATCGGTAGTTTCTTCTAAATCTTGAAATACTCTCAGTGCATTTAGGAAATTTTATATTTGTACTTTTAACATCAAGTTTGTGAAATAAATGTTAATATTCGTGTTTATGATGGTAGCCATCTGGTACTGTATTTTCGAGAACTGACACATTTGATCACTTTTGAAAAGACAATTCTGAAACTGAATTTTAATTGCTTTTTTGCTGTTTTCCCAATTTGACTCTTGACATGTTTTTTTGCCAGTTTCTCATTAGCTTGGATTTAGTTTCTAATTCTCTTTGAGACGCAGTATAACTTAAGAATGTTCTAAGTACAGGAATTATAGCTACCAACAACTTCTTTGTGTATGTTCTACACAGGCGGGAGAGATGTGTGTCATTTTTACTTCTGTGTGCCCAGGATCTACACCAATCCCTGGCAGATCTAAAATTACAACCAGATCTTAAAACGGAAATTAACAAATGTTAATGCAGTCCTCACTTAAAATCGTCCGTAGGTTCTGTGACTTTAAGTGGAAACAGTGTATAATGAACCGATTCTACCCTAGGCTGATTGATATAAACAAGAGTTCAGTTCCTAGGGCAGCTCATGGATGTCACAACAAAATGACATTATCAAAGAACGCGCTGTACAGGCCACATCCGGTGAGGACGCGATGGTTTAACACCTGCTTGCTCAAAATATGCAGTGACGAGGATAATAATGATACAGCCAAACCACCATAGTTAGTTAGTCCGCATTACCAAATGGCTTATAGTTTTCTAAGTATAGACCCGGAGTAGTACCCACGTGGTCATCCACAATCTAACTTGAGGTACACCGAGAGAACGTTCTAGAATGAGAGGTCTAAGAGCCTCATGGGAAGACTTGGAATTGATTAGTTTTGAATCTCTAATGAAGACATTGACAAGCCAGGATGGCTCTGCCATAGAGGCCTGAATAAAGGTGATACTTAGAATCATACCATTAAAAAAATGTTTAAAGTAACCAGAAATTGTTTGGGCAGTGGAAGATTTGGGTTGAATTGGGCAGCGTTAGGGAAAATAGTTGAGGGCAGTGCTGGCCTGTGTTATATTTATTCCGTGTGTCATCAAATATGAATGAGGAGCAAGGTATAAGAGGGAGAGTTTTTAGCTCAATATAACAATAATGCTGCCAAAAAAAAAACAACAAAGAAAACGGGAAGGATCGTTTTGGTAAAGGGTGGCTTTTCCCTTGCTTTGCAGTACGAGCTGACGCAGGACAGGGAGGAGCCGTGTGGGGTGGCCCAGCTGTGACCACACGTGTCCATCTGTGGGTGCAAGCCCTTAGGGGCAGCTAGAGTTAGAGGTGCTCAGGGCCGGACACAGACCGGGGACTGAGCTGCACATAGTCACTAACTCTGAATGGCGTGCGTAGTTATGAACACAGTTCACTTAAAGCTGAGGGAACCGTGTGGCTCGGTGTGCTGGAATCTAACAAATGGACGGCCGAAGTAGAATCATGGTCACGCAGGCTTTTTCTTAAGTTCTAAAAGAGTTGGACCTGAAAAATTGGATACCAACCCAAATGTCCCTTCTAATGCTAAGACGTGGTGACTTTTGTGACAAGCAATTTGATCGATATATGTACTATGTGGAAATTTATAAGAGTATAAACACCCTGCAAGCCACAAAAGAATAGTGAACAGTAATGGGGAACGTGGCATTTGGTCTTCACTGTGGATGAAGGTCACCTCCCCCAATGCATTCAGCCAACAGCTTTGTCTTTGGGCCGGGACGTCCGGTGAGAACATGGTTCCGTCTCGGAATGCACATTGATGACAGTTTATTTTACCAACCGATGTACATTTTAATTTGATTTCGAGGATCATTCAAAACCAAAGACATGAGGTATTTAAAACTAAGCAATATCGACTTTTCCAAACCAAGGGTTTGTTAGAATTATATTGTATTTGTTCCCAACACACAGAGAAAAACACAAGCTCAACTATTCTAATGGCACGTTCTCTCATGAGGGCGACCAGGGGTGACAAGATCCCAGGACAGTCCCATTTCAGAACTGATTCCATGTCAGCCACTGAAAGGTAGCAATCGTCCCGAAGTGAAAATCTGACTCTCGCGAAATGAAGAATTGAAGTGACCATTAACAAACACATGCACTTGTGCGGGTGCACGGGTGCACATACACACCGTGCACACACACACCCACACACACACACACCACTGCACACACACACACACCCCTGCACACACACACCCTGCACACACACACCTCACACAGCACACACACCTGCACACACACACACCCTGCACACACTGCTCTCCTGAAGTAACATGAGGCCCTTTGCTTTCTGATTGAGTTGTGTGGCTACGTCACCACTGTTTCGTTTTGCATGGCTGTAACTTCTTTTCATTGAATCGGTAATTTGTTGAATGCCTACTAGGTTCATGAAATTGGTGTTCTTGCTATTTAGACAGTAAAATAAAATACCACTGTATTTTGCTTATCGCGAACTCTAAGTACTCGTGCTCTACGGGTTTCAAGAACGCTCCTGTGAAAGGGTCAGCGAGCTGCTGCTGGCATTTTAATCGCCTCCTCGAGCGTCCCCAGCCTTGAGCATCTGTCTCACCATTTGGCTAGTATATGTTGTAGCTTTTTTTTTTTTCTCCAAGATTCAGAGTTGCAGAGCATTTAGTTACTTCACGAAGCCTCCGCGATGGCTTAGGTGTGTTGGGAAAACATTCTGCGAGGGAAGCAAGCTGTTCATAACAGGTCTTTTAACCAGTGAAGAAAATGCTTGTAAAAACCTACATGACACCATAATATCAAAGAAACGGGATCCCCAGGGGCTTAGCTCTGGAATGATCCTTAAATGCGTCTCTCGAATGCCTCACTTACTGTTTCGATGTGCAGACACCCAGGGCAGAAGTGCCTCCACAGATGGCGTCTCTCATTACCTTGAAAGGCCCTTTCGATGCTCGGGGTGGCCTGGCCTCCCCGTGGGTACCCCAAATCCTCCCTCCTTTGATGTGCACTCACTGGACTCCAGTTTTGACACCAGGGTCTCCTGGGACAGAGCTAAATTTCCTTATAAATGGCAGCATCCACGCATCTAAACGCAAGCCAAGTGTTTCCC
The DNA here is from genome assembly GCF_902729225.1 of Pteropus medius. Classification (NCBI taxonomy): domain Eukaryota; kingdom Metazoa; phylum Chordata; class Mammalia; order Chiroptera; family Pteropodidae; genus Pteropus; species Pteropus medius. The sequence continues at coordinate 12,630,703 of NW_024347788.1, read as the reverse complement.
AGTCACCTGCCTTCATTCCTCAGTCCCCGATTACCAAACACAGAGCATGAGATTGAGAAAGAGAACTGTGGCCCTCTTGGGTGTCTGGCAAACAGGCCGTGATCTGCGGCACGACGCACACACGAGACTGAAACGATGCTGTGTGGTTTGATGACCTCACCTTGGCATCTCTCCCCGGTGTTGTTGAATCTTCAAAATAAAACGGACCATTTACTCAAAATTAAGTTCTCCACGCCATTCAAGTTTCTGAGCACGGGAGATAAAACGGCGAAATCACGGTTCTCAGAGAAGTTAAGTTCCAAGGGAAGATGAGAAGTGACCCGCAGACGGCAGATAGGGAAGGGGAAGCGAGTGACTGTCGGGTGTGGGGACGTCTCCGAGGCGACGTGTCTGAGTTGTAGTCTGATTGTCACGAAGCCGAACGAAAACGACCCGCAGACCACCATGCCGTGGTCCGTGCTGCTTTCCGTTTGTCTCGCTTGTTCGTTGCTTTCGGTTTTATGTCTGACATAAGAGTGAAATCATATGGGCCCTGGCTTTTCCTGCCCGACTTATTTTGCTTAGCATAGTATCAAAATGCATCCATGTAGCAAATGGCACTATTTCATCTTTTCTTATGGCTGAGTAATATTCCTTTATTACGTACGTACCGCATCTTGATCCGATCATCTATGGAAGGTGATTTATCCAATCATCTTTCTGTCATTTCCACATCGTGGCCACCATAAATAGTGCTCGAATGAACATAGGGATACGTAGATCTTTACAAATAATTGTTTTCCATTTTGGGGGGGATAGATACCCAGAAGAGGGCTTGCTGGGTCATATGGTAATTCTGTTCTTAATTTTTCGAGGAACCTCCATACTGTTTTCTGGAGTAGCTGTCTAAATCCACATTCCCACCAGCCGTGTATCAGGATTCCTTTCCCCTCCGACCTCTCCGACACTTATGACTTGTCCTATTGATGGTGGCCATTCTATCAGGCGTGATGTGGTGTCTCATTGTGGTTTTGATTTGCATTGGGGGGGAGGTAGGAAAGCATAAAGGGGATCGATGTATGGTGGCGGAAGGAAGCTTGACTTTGGGTGGTGAACACACAATGCAGTATACAGATGATGTAGTATAGAACCGTGCACTTGAAACCTACATAAACTTATGAACCAATGTCACCCCAGTAAATTTAATAAAAAAAAATAAATAAAATAACCCGGGGAAGAGAGCTGTAATGAGAGGGAGCAGCCATTGCAAAGGCCTTGAGGGAGAACTCAACCCACACATGCGACCACCGTGGTAATCTGCGTGGCGCCTGGACAAGGTCGAGATGGGGGGAGAGGTCGTAGGGTAGGGAGGTCGGAGATGTAAGGAAAGACCAGAGCACGCATTTCTTCTAGAAAGTTGTCCCCGTTTCCTCACCTGATACAGGGACAGTACATTAGAGAAGTAAGTGAATCACGGAAGGTCACAAATTCAGGCACTCGATCGTCCAGACCTACAAAAGGCTTTCCATATTACTCTAACCATGGAGTCCATAGACAGTTTGACTGAATGTGCAGAGTTTGACATTCAGTCTAAGATCTGGCTATTGCTAATGGTCCCACAGAGATCTGGGGGATGAGTTTTTTTAGTTTCATCAGTGGAATTATTAATTCAGAAACTACCCTGAATCATGTGTTTCAAGCGTTCTTCCCACCAAGATGGCAGAAGTCCCACGTCTGCCATTGCCGGTGCTCTCGCTCACCGCCTCCAAATGCGCGGAGGGACACAGCTCTCGCTGTTCTGTCCCCTCCCTCCACGACACCTAGTCACCTGTCCAAGGGCCTGTGGCCCCTCGGAGGCATTTCTGAGCGTGCGGGGTCGGCCCTGCAGGTGGCGCGAGCTCTCGTCCCCACGCGCTCCCCGGGCTGCAGGGACGCGTCCCCCAGGCGTTCTGTCCCTCCCAGAGCCTCCCTCGGTTTCCTCCTCCACCTCCATAGTTTCTCACAGTCTTTTCCTCGGCGAGTCTTACAATGATTTATCCTTCCCGGGTGCGGGGGTGGAGACCCTAAATAAAGTCACGCGTTTCTCTCACAAATCAACTATTTTGTTATTTAAAAAATATCACCTGTGTTGATTATTGAGGCATAACCGACACGCAACGTTACATTCGTTTCGGGTCTACGGCATCACGATCAATATTTGTGGCTATTGCGAAATGACCCCTGGGCTAGATCTAGCGAACGTGTCACCACACACAGAAACGATTTCTCTCGAGACAGTGACTGTTAAGTATGCCTCTCTGAGCAGCTTTGAAATACGCGACGCAGCATCGCTCACTGTGCCCACTTCGCCATGCTGTGTGCGCCCCACCCCCCAGGACTTATTGAGGTTATTTATTTTTTTAAGTCTTCTTCATTTTAAAACTGGAAATTTGTACCATTTGACTCTCCTCACCTCGCTTTCCCACCCCCCTCCACCTCGGCAACTTCCAATCTGTTCTCTGTATCTGCTAACTTTTTACGTGTTTTTGTCATTTGTTTTTCTTTTAGCTCTCACATGTATGTGAAATTGTACATGATTTGTTTCTCTCTCTGATTTATTTCACTTACTGCCCTCGAGGTCCATCCATGTTGTCAAAATGGTAAGATTTTCATGATTTTTTATGGGTGAATAATATTCCACTATATATGTGTGCGTATCTATGGTTCAAAACTATCTACCCCCTTGGGTATGCTGCGTCTTCATTCCGTCGATGGTTTCCTTTGCGGGAGCTTTTTAGATCGATGGAGTCCCAGTTGTTTATTTTTGCTTTAATTGCCTTTGATTTTGGTGTCAAAACCAAAGAATCGTCAGCAAGGCCGCTGCCAAGGAACTCACCGCCTGTGTTTTCCCCTGCGAGTTTTATGGGATCAGGTCTCACGTTCAAGGCTTTATTCCATTTTGAGTAAGTTTTGGAATATGGTGTAAGACAGGGGACCAGTTTTTGCATGTGGCTGTTCGGTTTTCTGAACACTATTTATTGAGGGGACTGTCCTTACCCGCGGTTGCATGGTCTCGGCTCTTTTGTCAGAAATCGCTTGGCCGCATATGTGTGGATTTATTTCTGGGCTCTGTATTCTGTTCTATTGATCTATGTGTCTATTTTATGCAAACACCGTACCGTTTGAGTTACTACAGCTTTGTAATAGAGTTTGAAATCAGGGACCATGGGGCCTCGAGCTTTGTTCTTCTTTCTCAAAATTACCTTTGGCTGTTTGAGATCTTTTGTGATTCCATAAAAACTTTAGGGTTGTCTGTTCTATTTCTGTGAAAAGTGCTATTGGAATATTGATAAGAAAGCGAATTGAATCTGTAGATTGCTTTGGGTTGTACAAACATTTTAACCATATTGATCCTTCCAATCCATGAGCACGGAATATTTTTCCATTTATTTGACTTTTCTTTCTTTCGTCAATGTCATAGTTTTCAGTATACAGGTCTTTCACCTCCATGGTTAAATTTATTCCTAGGTATTTTATTCTTTTTGATGAAATTATGAATAAGACTGCTTCCCCCCCCCTTTCATTTCTTTTTCTGATAGTTTGTTACTAGTGTATAGAAATACAACAGATTCTTGTGTATTGATTTCGTATTCTGAAACTTCACTGAATTCATATATTAGTGTGAATAGTGTTTTGTTGAAACTTTTAGAGTTTTCTGTATATAACATGTCATCTGCCAATAGTGACAGTTTTACTTATTCTTCTCTTTTTGGGGGGCCGTTATTTCTCTTTCTTGTCTGATCGCTTTGGCCAGAAGTTCCACCGCTGTGTTGAATAAACATGGGAAGAATGGGCACCCTGTCTTGGCCCTAATTTAGAGGAAAACGTGTCAGCTTTTTGCCATCGAGCGGTATTATCTGAGGGCTTCTCGTACACGACCTCCGTTATGTTGAGGTGTGTTCCCTCTATATCCACTTTGTTGAGAGCTTTTGTCGTAAATGGATGTCGAATTTTGTCAAGTTGTTTCTCTGCATCCATTGAGATGACCCTATGATTGTCATCCTTCGTTTTGTTGCTGTGCTGGGGTCACGGTGGTCGATCTGTGGGTATGGACCCATCCTTGCATCTCTGGAATAGATCCCACTTGGTTGTGGTGTCTGATCCTTTTAAACAAACCTTATTTTAATGTTTAATGTTGGCGTCCTTCAAAGACACTTTCTGGATCCCCTCACTTTCTCTCTCTTTCTGAGGTCACAGACATCCCCATGTATTTAGTGACGAGCTATAAATCTCGATAAGTCATGAATTTATCTGGCTTCTATCTCAACTATGAATTCTAGACCTATTAATTTGCATATTTGAAATCCCCTATTTATCTTTTGAAAGCACCTTCCACCATATGTGTTTACATACATAACATACATATGTTCGCATACATGTAATACCTAATCATATGCAGAGATTAGACGCACATAGATTTTATATAAACACACACACATATACGCGTGTGTATAGATAGACAACCTCAAAGACTTTGCATACATTTTTCTTCTCCAAGAGTTTCCGGCTCAGAGAAGACACAACCATCTATCCTACAATGAAAACGCCTCTCAGGTCCCATATGCCCTCACTCACCAATTCACACCGATTTCATATTAACACATTTTCAGTTAGCCTACTTCTTTTATATCTCTCAGTCCAAACAATCACATTGTCACACCTGAGTTATGATGATATCCACTCGAATTAGTCTAAATACAAAATCTCTCTTCTCCCCCAAATTACTCATTTTGCAAGCAAACAGTCTCTTCCAGACATGAACATGACCATGCTCCCTCCCAGCCTGCACGAGAAGCGCAGGACCTACGTCTCCGGCGAGATTTCGTGCCCGGAGCCTCCTCACCCGCATGCTCCCTGCCTTCCTTTCGTTTCCTAGTTACCTGGCGCCTCTCACGACTGGTCGACTGTGCGTGTCTTTCTCTCTCCCTGAAGTACTGTCCATCGCCGTCCGGTTAAACTCCGGTCATTTGTCACCCCTCAGCTCAGCCTTAGGTCTGCCTCAGGGTAGCCTTAGCAACTCGCCTTGGCGCATGCGCACAGATGCAGTGGTGATGTGTCTATGAGGTAGTTTCATTAATATCCATTCCTTTGTCTAGACAGTGAACAGTAAAGAAAGCGGAACCATGACTGGTTTGGGCTGCATTACGTATCTTCAGCTATTAGCCTAGAGTCTAGTTTAGTTGGGGTTCAATGAGTGCTGTTTTAAGTGAACGAACGAATGAATGAATGAATGAATCCATCCATACATACATACATAGTGCATGCTTAAAAGTTTAATTTTAGAAGTATTCGACAACCACTGATTTGTCGTCTGTCTCTACGAGTTCAGCACCCTTAGGGTCGACATGTGCGATCTTACAGGACCTTCGTCTGTCAGCCTTATTTCACTTAGCATCATGCCAGCAGTATCCACCCATGTTGCCCCCCAAAAGGTAGCATTTCCTTTGTTTTATGGCCGAATCCAGATTCGTGATTGCCAGTGCGATGGGGAACGTGGCCGAAGGGGGTGAAAAGGCACAAACTCCCAGTTACAGGATAAGTGAGTCCTGGGGCGGGGTGCACGGCACGGCGGCTGTCCGCAGCGTCTGTTGCGCATCCGAACGTTGCTAAGAGACGAGGTCCTCAGGTTCCCATCACGAGGAGAATTCGCATCCGCGTGAGCCCACGAATGCTGCTGTGCGGCGCTGAGCCGGCTCCGACCCCCGGGGACCCCGTGAGCGAGTGGCGCCCGGAGTCCCGGCCTGCGCAGCCCTGCTCAGCCCTGCGGACTCGGCCTGCGGCTTCTCGGATGGAGTCGGTCCCTGTCACGTGTGGTCCCCTCTCTTCCTGCCGTCTTCTGTTTTCCCGAGTGATTGTCTCTGCCGGGAACCTGCCTTCTCATCATGTGCGCGACGTAGGACGGCTTCGGCTGCGTCATTTTTGCCTCCTGACTTGCTCCCGGAGCCACGTGTTCGTCTCGCCAGGGGTCCGGGGCTCCCCTCCACGCCGTGATGCCCACGAATCTTTTACGTCCCCCGTGAGCCTTCTTCGCGCCCGACGTCTGCGTCTGTCCAGAGGAACGGGGAGCACGGGCGCTCGGATGGCCTCGCGTAGACCGTTGGCTAACGACACGTCCTTCCTCTCTGCAAGCTGTCTGTCCGCCTTCGCCCATGGCCGCCTCCCGCCCGCCAGCTTCTCCTGACGTCTCGGCCGCCGCCTCCATCGGAATTGTCGCCTGCACCCGGGTGAGCAAAGTCTTTAGCAATGTCGGCGTCTTCCTCGCCCGCGTTGAAGTCGTGATTTTCGTCCTCTCCACGTTCACACGTGGTCCTGGCTTGCCACGTTCTCGTCCGCTTTCATCAGAAGTCACTTAAAAGCATTAAAAGATGGTGTCTTTTGCATGTCTAAAGTTCTCGATATTTCTTCCTCCAATATTCTCTCCTTCCTCTTAACCCAGTTTTTCATGTGGATGGATGTTAACTATACTTATTGGGATAATCGTTTTGCGATACATGCGTATATCATCGAATCATTATGCTGTACAACTAAAGTAATACAACACATGTGCCAGTTACATCTCGAAGAAACTGGGAAAAGTATTCAAGACCCCCGTAAAGTCTCCCATGGAATAATAGTATTAATACATATAGAAATAAATACTTCAAAAATATTTTGATGTGTTTAATGTGAGTCAAGCTGACCTGTGTGGGCCGATTCGTTACGAAGCTGGGCGGCCAGTTCCGCAGCCTGAGCTCTGTCTCGCAGAGCGACTCTCGCAGAGTGTGCTCGTATGCCACAGGAAGGACGGTCACTCTGCCTGCTGTGACCATCACAACGGCCTCTTAATTTGCATAAAAAAGTTTGATGCTTTTCGAGGAATGAACAAACATAGGTTTATTTTCATGTTGAAACACTATCGCGAACGTGACGGTCGAGCACTGTCTGGACGCGCGTGGTCGGTCGTCCAGGCGTCCGTGTGTCCTCTGTGGCTAGTGTGAAAGAATGCCACGAGGACACCCACAGAGGCCACAGCCCTCCACTCGGATGCCTCCCAGTGACAGCGCCGGAGCCAGGATGTGCATTTTCCCAGGCCGACTTACTCCCCCCGCGCTGAGGTCCCGGTTCCCGGCACCTTACGACATGACCTTAACTGGAGACAGGGGCTGAAGAGAAGTAATTAGGTTAAAGTGACATCACGTGAAGGGGGGCCGTCTCCTCTGTGACCGTGGACTGACGAGAAAATGCGATCCGGACCAGACACGTGCAGAGGGAAAGGGGTAAGGGGTGCAGGCGGGGCGATCGGGGAGCGAGGCCTCGGGGGGCCCCGCCTTTGCTGGCACCTGCGTCGCTGTCTTCCCGAACTGGGAGGAAGCAAATGTCTGTTGCTTAAGCCACCCAGTTCTTTGTTACGGCGGCCTTAGCGGACTGACGCGCATCTCAATAAGACCCGTGCAGTGACGACTTCACGGAGCTCTGACCGGTGTCCCTAGTAGTAATGCTAGGAACAGGTGTGAGTTCAAAATGCGTGATGCCGATTCTCTATTTCGTCACGGCGTGGGCTTCATTTTCTTTTTATGTACATGATTGTAATTGTATTTCTTTCTTTTTTAATTCTCAATGCCTCACATGCCCAAGAACACTGAAGACCACCGACTGACACATTTTTTTTTTTTTAAGAATTAGTGCAAACTTGTCCCTGAGTGATCCCATCTGGAAGCCCAAATATTAAAGAAAAATAACGAAAATCCAGGCTACGCTGGTCTGTGTGAAGCAGGGCTGGTGCGATGTTCCGTGTGGCACTGGCTCCTTCAGAGAAAGTTAGCGGGGCATGCGTTCAGGTGCATATAGAAAGAGATTAGTTTTAAGGAACCAGCTCACATGATTGCAGAGGCATAGAGAACCCCAAATCTGCAAGGCAGGTCAGCAGGTGGAGACCCGGAGGGAGAGAGGTTCTGGGGGTGCGGGGGAGGGGAATCGCCATTGATAGGAACACCATCAAAGTATCAATTAAAAAAAAACTAAACATGCCTGGTGTGGCATGCATTTTGAAAAATTGTTTATCCATCTGAGCATTTTGCAAGCGGCAGAAAAACCAGCAGCTGGTTCAGTGGGGTGGAAGGGAGCTCGTGGGGATGGGGTTCCCTACGCCTGCGGACAAGGAAGCAGTGGGCTCTTTGCCTGTGAAAGATGCAGCCTGAGAGCAAAGACGGAAAAGTTAGACAAAACCACCCAGGATTTTAAGGAGAGGGGTAGGTGTTTTCAACGCACATCTCTCTTCTAACTGAAGGCAGGCCTCCCTGTGCCTCCAAATGGGGGTACTTTGTCACAATCCACAGAAAATTCCACAAATAGAATTTCTGTTAAGACTATTAAACTATTGTGCCAACCATTTCAGACATCGGTTTTTCCGTGACATGGTTGTGAGGGGTTTACTAGGCTGTCGTTAAATGTTTTCTATGCCCTCAGGACCTCACGTCTCGTCTCTGCCACTGAGCATTAGATCTTGGGGGACATCCCCGATCCTAGAATGACATGTCAGTTGGGGCAGAGACAGTCATTTGAGAGCAAAGTTCATGCGACTTCGATATGTCTCGGAACCTCCGGTGGCTAAATGTGCCCCTAGCCCAGGGCTCCTGTGTAGAACTGGGTGCTGGTTGCAATTTCATTTTCTTCTGCTGCGGAAGGGCTCATCTGGAGGACGAGAGGCTAGTTCTAAGGGTCGAGCACGTTTTGTCTGTGTGCACAGATGCTGGGATAACTGGTCGCTGTTTTCGTCACCGTAGACCATGAAACCGACGTGGAGGAAGTTTTTCAATTAAAGACCTTGCCTTCGGTATACGTATTTAAAACAGAACGGAGATCTGCTAAATGCTAGCCGCCTTTCTATGTGTCTATGTTTTAAAAAATGCCCATGTACATTACTGTGCCCCATCTGGTGACTGAGGAGGCAATAGGTTTATTTAAAGTAACCGATTAAGGACTCGATATAAGTTATGTTTTTCCTTACGGACTTTTTAAAATTTGTGGCGACATTACTAGATTGAGACTTAAGCAGGGCAATATTTCATGAATAAAACCTTAAAGCATCGCTTTAGTCAAAGTATATGGAAATGGTTGAAATTTAAATATTAGCGCGTTCAATTTTGTTGATAAAACTGTTTAAAATGGTAAGAAGAAAAAAATCAAATAAAATTCTCAGGTTTCAGAATTAAGAAAATCCATTTTACCGCCTCTCCCCCCAAATTTCACTCCCTCCTGGCAGTCCACTAATCCGCTTAGTTTCCACATTTTAGTCATAACTGAACCAAGGCGATAGTGGGTCATCACTTGTCCCGTGGAATGAATGTGTCATCGGGTTTAGGTCAAATATCCTTCGTAAACATGCACAGCTCTGCTTCAGAGAGCCAGCTCTGGCACCACACCTTCCTGAATCGCTCCAGATAAGTCCTTTCCCCACGAGGTGGGGAGGGGCTCAAAGCTGCGTTCCCAGCAAGCATCACCTGTGTGTCACCTCTGCAGTGCCCCTGACGCCCAACCCGGGGACTGGGGACTCCTGCTTTGGAGAGCATTTTTATCTCCCGAGAAAATATCTTTGCATTCAGGCATCAGGGATTCCCACAGGGATACGGATGGTTCCCCAGAGATCTCCCTAGAGCCCCGCCCCACAGCCACAAAGGTACAGGATGGGGGAGCTGGAAGAGCCGCAGGCGGTCAACAGCTGATACGGAAACCCAACACGGCTCAGAACAGGACTGCAGACACGTCATGGCAACCGAACTCACTGAAGTTCAGCCATCGAAGAAGTCCCGCTAGTCCCAGACCACTGTGTTTTCTCTTTAATGAGTCTCTCTTCACGCTTACCAAGGGACGACAACCCCGGCCACATTTGTTCAGTTATCCAGTAAGTGCCAGCAGAGGCCATGTGCATACCGAGTCGGAAGGAATGGGCGAAAGCCAAGCACAACGTGGTTAGCATCATCACCGCAAGGCATGCAGGGGAGATACTTCCCTTGTATTTTGCAGAAATTATTGTTCAAATTCTTCTCGAATTGATGAAAATCAAAATTGCCGCCACTTAGAGAATGGAAAGAAACGAGCTTATTCATTGAAAATAATTTTGGACGTGGGAAATGTTTTGTTAAAGTAGATACAGACGATAACATCAATAAAAACAAATATTTACGATATAAAATTATAAGTTAAAATGTTAAAGGACATTGAACATAATGAATTATTTTAAATGCCAGTGAAGGTTAAATGTCAGATGGTATGGTATTGCTTTAGGGACCTACACTTTGACACGCATCTAAAATATCGCATGAGCTACCCGATCACCGATACCCATTTACTAAGCTGTATAATTATTTCATCGAAATGCTTGCAACCTATTTGCTTTTCATACAACATTGGTTTTCTTCTTGTCTTCTTCAAATACAGGTTTCTGCCTTCCTCTGTAAGAGTACACGTTGATTTTTACGTGATCTTTAATGAAAGAAGGGTATTTCTAATCTGGGTCAGAAAAAAAAAATTAAAAGCAGGATCCGACAGCAGAAGCCTCTCGATGCCTAAGTCCCTTTTCTGTTTCGTGCTGAAGCAGGGCCACAGACCCGTGCTGTTGGGTGTCCTTGAAGCTCCATTTCCTCACAAGTACCTGGAATCTCGGACGCTTTCAAGCACTCATACTGTCGTGGTGGTTTTTAAGAAGTTTTCTGTCTTAGAATGATTTTATTTCAGAGGTAGAAAATAACAAGAAGTGGAAAAAGAAATGCCGTTTAAGAGAAACGTGGCTACGTGTCGAGAATAAGAAAAAAAAAACACAATCATTTTTATAATTGATTTATAGTTAAATTCAGAGATGAAGTATTTTAAAAATCAACCAATGAGAAAATATAAATAAAAGAGGCCAAATTACTGTTTGAAAGAAGAGTTTCGCAATAAACGTTTCGAATGAGCGGCATCACTTTGCTTTAAAATTAAGGCGAAATGCTCTAGAGATTAGGGGCCCAGCTGGGTGGGGGAGTGGGGAGAGGGGGAGGCAGGAGGAGGCTGAGATGGGGGTTCGAGGGAGGACGTCGCCTCTGGGCCCGTGAACTTGGACTGTCTTTGCAGTTCCTTATCTTTCAGACTCTGGCTCATAACTAACCCTAAAGGAGCTTACCCAGCTTCACAAAAGACAGGATTCTCCGCCAGTGACGATGAGGGGCTGGCATCAGTGACACTCAGTGACAGTCAGCGACAGAGACCCTGAAAATCATCAGTCAATGTGGGGGACGGCAATGCGCATGCTTACGAAAACCTGTAAACTCTGCAAACTCTTCGCAACCGAGCAATGAAAAGTGTTTTCGTGTTTCAATCTTCCTGGGCCCCTGACCGGCGCGGCCGTCATTGCAAAGATGCTGTGGAGGCGGGGACCGTAGCAGCGGCCGCTCTGCGGGCGACGGGACAGCATTTCACAGCCTCGCTTGCGCGTGCAGAGACCCCGCATCGTCGTGAGTTGCACTGTCGGTCCCAGCCCAGTGTTTTGAAACCTGTTCCTCTTTTTCGATAGAGCACGTGTTAGCTTCTCAGCCAGCCTTTTGCCCGCAGAGGCTTTAATTCGTCATGGACTCATTTCGGAGGAAACCCATAAACCGTGCCGTGAAAACGATCCGGGGGACATTCGGGGTGTTCTGTTTCTGTCGTGAGCACAAAGGGGAATCGGAATAATATCTCCCTCCTTCCTGTCCTCTGCTGTTAATACCTCGCTATCCGCACTGTGTGCCTTAGTACTGAATACATTTCGAGGAATCCCCGGATCTTTCCTGACAGAATTCTAATGCGGTTTCGGTCACGGTGAGGGCAGTTCTGAGGCTCATTCATCTGCATCATGAAGACAGGCTTACAAGGGCCGCTGATAATTCCAGAAGGAGGCAGATGTAGCCAGGCGGGATGAAGTATGCTGCACGCCCCAGGGCCGGCTCCCCCGAGGAGCAGAAATAACTAGGAACAAGATGCTCTCAGAACTGTTTTTCTTCATTTAACTTTTCGCATGCTTTTATGAAAAACCTGTCACTCATCAATGTGTAGCCTCTAGAGAAATTAGGTTTCCTCTGAATTGTGGAAGCATTTGTGAAAACATGTGTAACTTCTAATTCTAAATGGTTAGATTTCACTGGTCGATGGCTTTCATCTCCATGGCCCCGTCATGCAGGTATTGACCACAAACCGAGCTCCCTTTGGAGTCAACGAGCAGAAATTTTTCGTGAGACAAATGCTGCCCATGTGTTCATTGTCCTGATAAAAACTGTCCCCCAGAACAAGCTTTAGCAGCAAAGCAGTTCGGGGAGAAAGGGGATATAGGTTTTATTAAAATAGTGAACCCCAGTAAGGATCCTCCTGAAACCGTCATTAGCGTCGATGAAGCGAGAGCTTACTGGCCTCGAAGTATTTCGGTTGGCGCTTGTCCTCGTGTGACTAGCAAGTCTGATCATCCGGAGATCACGTGCCGTAAAAACAATGATGACATCAGGATGAACACAAAACCCATCGGAACTGAGAGGAACATTTCCACTCTCCTATTTATCTCACTCGGGCCTGAATGCGGATGGCTGTGCACTTCGCTATTGCCCATGGCAGAGAATTGTCATTTCACATTAAAATTTCTTGCAGACTCCTATTTTTCAGCAGATACTTTCTGCGTGCCCTCGGCTTGCCAGGGACTCTTTGACGCACTCAAGATATACCGGGGTCGGAGTCTTTAAAATGCCACGAGGCTCGCCTGCACTACACGCAGAACGGGAAACTCGCGTGAAAACGGTCACAGAAGTCGGTGTCTGCTTCTACTCAAAAGGACGCCACGAAGCAGGGGGACTCTTGGGAAGGTCTGATCTCACTTGAGCGGGGCGGGCCGGCTCTTCTTGGGGAAATGGCGTCGAGCTGAGGCCTGAGGGGCTGGTGGTCAGCTGCGAGGCACGCAGAGGTGAAGACAAGCGTCTCCTCTGTGGTCACCGTGGTTGTCCCTACGTCAACCACACACCGTCACTTTGTCATGCGTCTCGCTCCTTGACCTCAGAGCACCCCAGCTCTGCTTTACTGCTGGCTCGATGGAAGACAAGCCCTCACATATGGAATGAGGCGGAGGCTTAGAAATGATGCCCCCTCCCTTAAAATCAAGGAAATGGGCGCAGGCAATTAAAGTGATGTGTTAAATTAAAATCAACACCTATAGTTATTAGACCTGAGTTAGACCTGGAATCCAATGATCTGGGTGAGAAAGAAAACCAAACAAATGAGCGAAACGTTTTTCACTGCGCGGTTGTTGCAGAAAGCTGTGGCGTTCTCAGTAGGTCTGTGTGGAAGCTGTGGCGTTCTCAGTAGGTCTGTGTGGAAGCTGTGGCGTTCTCAGTAGGTCAGTGTGGATGGGCTGCACCTTCTTAGCCAACTACGCTTCAAGCGCAAGTCACAGCTGCTCCTTCAACATGAATTACCAGGTGGGCAAGTAAGATTTGGAGCCCACTCATGCCATACTCCGGCCTCGAAGACGCACAGGATCGCACTGCATTAAAGATTCTGAGGTATGCTAAAAAAACAGTTGATTTTCTTAGCCTGATACTTCTCCAGACTATTTGATCCCACAGTATGAATCTCACAGAACTCTAATTCTTCGTCCGCTCTGCACACGCGCATGCAGCATCTACTACGTGTCCGTTGCTATTTATCCTAAACGCGTGAGTCTATGGCACGGAGAAGTGGCGACGATCTGACCTCACGTGACCACGCGTCCATGCAGGCCGGGGCGTCCGCAGCAAACCGACGGCAGGTCTGCAGGACGCCTCGATGCACGGACGACATGGGGACTGACCTATCTCAATCTGGCCGTTAGATTGCTGGGAAGCCTCTCGGAAAAGGTGACATTTAGACTTAGTTCTGAGAGACCACGAGGGCCATGCAATGATTACTGCAGACAGGAGAACCTTCTAGAGTATAAACTGCAAGGAACCAGGCTCAGCACACGTCAGAATCGGGGGGGAGACCAGTGTGGTGAGGGGCGGGCGTGCTGGCGGCTCCCGCCTGCTGAGGGTGGCGGGGGGTGGCGGGCGCTGGTGCTGTGCAGTGAGGTCTCCTGGGGTTTCGTGGCCAAGAGCAGGAATTTGGTTTTACCTCGAGGTACAGTAGGAAGTGCGCGGGACACCCAGGCAGGAAGCGATGCGACCTCATTTGGGTGTCACAAGGCCTTTCTGGCTGCCGTGCAGAAGAGGCTTCAGGAGAGCATGGACGGAAGGCGGGAGACCGGTGTGAATCGCCTGCACGAAGCTCCTCAGAAAGACGATGGCTCGGCCCCGGGCTGGGATGCAGGACGTGGAGACGGGCGGCTGCTCTGCAGATCGGCGAGGCTCGTTACCGGAGACCTGGACAGGTGTGCGGGACAGGAATGCAGAATGCTGGGCCGGGGAGACAGGAGAACTGACTTATCTTCCTGTGTCCACATGGGGCTTACTTCTCTGTGTTCTTTATCTTCTGTATCCCAAGCCAGAGACCATTGGGATCTAATACTCTGTTAACACAATCTTCTCAAGATCCAATATTCGATGAAAATCCTCACCGATTCTTACTTACAGATGCCGTATAATTGAGCGCGAGCCGTGACAGGTGTTGGGACGGCAAACAAACACACCGAGAAGTGCCACGAGGACTTCCACAGATTATCACTTGGTTTTCATGAAAGCGAGGAATGTCGAGGACTGCGTAGCGGTTGACCTCGGGCTGTCTTTGTAGATGTTAAGTGACTTTCGATCAGAATGTCCCCAGGTACCACCATAGGGGCCGTTAGCATGCTGTATAGGATGCAGCGAAGCGCTTCGTGGCGTAAGTGCTTTGAGGTGGCACACACCACCCACAAACCACTGTAGTTGTAAAAGTCTCGCCGAGCGTGAGGGTGTCGTGTCACTCTATACGAGGATTCCTGTTCGTGTGGCAACGCCGAGAAACTTTATTTGCTGCTTTTAAATCGTGCTTCCTGCATCTTTCCCTTTGCTCCTGGACTGGCACATCCTCAGAACCACTGTTCTGTAATATGCGTCAGGAGTAACTAGTGGACCACAGTTTAAAGCCACGTATTTGTATGACTGGTGACAATTTTATAGGACGGTCTTTTCCATTCGACTCTTTGCTCTTGCATCTTGGAGAAGTACAAGTGTGTGGGCGCTGCGTATTCTGACAAAATTCACAGCCAAGTTAATAACTTGGATTTATCTGCTTTTAAAAACGATGTTTTTATTTTAAGAGGTCTTCACAGAAAGAATAGTTCCATATGAATAGATCGTTTCGCCGATGTAAGTGAAATGACCTCTTTTCTTGGGCTTTGATATAGCAGAAAACATTTCAGGAAAATGACAGTACCTTGGGGAAATCGAGATGTCACAGAGGAATCACAAATTAAAAATCACATCCTAAAAGACCAGACGTACTTTGAACTGCTAATATAATAGTTTAATAAAAATGTACATTTTTTCCCTAACCAGATACATGATCTCTAAATGCAGGTGCTACTAAAGCAGGCTGTCTTTGAAATTATTACATCTTTCATTATTCATGATTAATTATTTCTATTTATACAGAGCCTTTGATTCTAATCACCTGTGGTTCAAATATAACTTTGCAAGGGTACGAGCAGTTTATTTTAGCTATCGACGGAAATTCAGGACTATCTCGATCCGTTTGGACTCCTGCAGCAAAGCGCCGTCAACTGGGTGGCTTATGAGAACAGACTTTATTTCTCAGAGTTCTGGGGGCAGAAGGCTGAGGTCTGGGTTGAACAGTCGGGCCGCAGGGAGACCTCTTCCTTGCTGCAGACAACAGACTTGGGGCCGTGTCCTCACGGGGTAGAAGGGACAAGGGCGCTCTCTGGGGCCCCCTTTATCAGGGCGCTGATCCGACATAGGACTCACCCTGGGGACGGGATCGCCTCCCAGAGGCCCTGCCACCTGATACCCTCACAGTGGGGTTAGGTTTCAAAGTCCGAATTCTGTGGGGACACAAAAACTCTGTCTACGGCAAGAACAGATGGCGAGTGTGTACCCACTCCGCGGAAACGTCATGTTTCAAGAAGGAAGGCACGTGATTATGTTAAAGACCGGGAACAGTGTGAGCGGCTGCGGACTTTCTGCTGTCACTGGCGCCTCCGATGCTGACAAGATGCTCTTACAAAATGCGGGGACACTCCTACCTGGGTTTTCCCGATAGTACACCCTAACTTAGCTCTTTAAATAACGAGCTTATCAAGGACCAAGTCCGAGATTTTTCAGCAAAACCCAGCTGCAGGGAGATGTGGCTCCCAGACGTAAGGTGCCCGAGGACGGGGCAACGGGGGACGGCTTGAGGGGCCCAGGGGCCACCCTTACCAGGAGGGGCGACGCCCAGCCCAGGGGAGGTGCGTGAACCAGCATCTTGAAAGACAAAACGTGCAAAATGTTGGCTCTGAAGTAGACGTCTGGCCCCCAGCCCATCAGACGTAAAGACTGACACTGACGTGGGGACAGAGCGAAGCGGAGCCCCGGAGAGCGCACCGTCCTGCCCTCGACATACCGACGGCCACGCAAGTCATTTTCCTTTTTCCAGCAGCCACATGAAAAAGAGTTAACATCGGGTGAAATTAATTTCAATGTAAATTTCATTAACCCATATAACAAATATTTGAATGCATAATAAATATGAAATATGTTACTGAAATATTTTACATCTTTTCCTCCTTAAGTCGGTAAAATTCATTCTGTAGTGTACACTTACAGTGCCTCTCTATTCAGACTCATCATATGTCAAGTGCTAATGGCCACATGTGGCTAGTGGCTGAATTATTAGACATTGTAGTTCTGGGGGTCGGGAAGAAAAAGGTACTTGAAATTCTAATGTCCGTTTTTTTGCTGGAGGCTTCACGGCTCTGAGCTTTGGGCGGGAATCCACCTGGCGGTATCTGAAAAACACCGCACAGAGCGCCTGCAAATCCCAGTGTCGTTAGGCCGTTGTCATGCCAGCTTGCCGAAATGCAATTAAAGAAAAGACTGGGCAGTTTTTTTTAGAATTCCTTTTTCAGATAAATCAACAACTCTGTCAGAATAAATTAGGCATAGTCTCCAAAACTACAGGTATTTCAGCTGGAATAACTTTATTCTGCTGGTGAAGGAGACACTTCTTCAGAAATAGAGCACGTGAGAGGCCCGTTTCGCAGTTAGGTTTTTACCCCCACACCCCACCAACTGGCCAGGAGCAAAACGAAGGCCACGCGAAGGGGACTCTTGGCTCAAGGGCAAGTTCAATGACATTCAGTAGGGCCACAGGATTTTCTGAGCTTAAAAAAAGATCATTTGAGGTGTGTTTACAAATTAGTAGAAATTGAAAGCTAGGTCTAAAAACAAAGATTTCATTATCCACATTAATAAAACTGGGGATTGCAATGGTACGCTATCTGAATAAATTTTAAAATGTAAAGAAATGCCATCTTTCTGATCAAATTGATCTTTAGCACATGTTTCTGTTTAACTGACCAAGACTGAAAAGTATTTTAGAGGAACAAACCTGTTAAGTACATGTTATGTGTTATTAAAGTAGTTCAAAAACATATTAATTGCAAAAGAGGTGTAAAGACTTTATACTTCCTTCCTGCATAAGAAATATTGTCCCCTCCCCCCCAAATATTGTCCCTCTTCCTGAAGTCTAAGGACATTTAACTTCCCATTAATTCATGGATGTAACTGGGGTTAAAAGTTACTGGGTTTCTATTATATACACAAAAGGAGGTTTCTAGAAGAAAGTGGTTCTGCCATTTCGTGGGAAAATTGAACCATTTTGAAGTTCTCACCTATTTAATTCTTTACACCAATAACTCATAACTCATATTTTCCCAAGCTTGGTTGCTCTTACGTAGCAAAGATCAATACGAACGCTGTAGAATCACAGGCGACAGTTGACATCTTTGAGATAGCTATCATCTATATGAGAGGATCATGAGATCACATATAATTTATTCGTCTTGAAATCTCTTCCATTACCATTCAAATTATAGAATATCGATGCTGAATTATTTCTTCAGCTGACTCAGGCTTCATAAATAATGGGAACCCAGACAACATAAAAAAGTTGAACAAGGCGTTGCTTAGCACGGTATTAGAATATCAACAGGTCTTGATTTACGAGCCCTCTACAGTGAGTTACTCTAGCTCAAATTCAGACACACCAAATACCATATACCGCGGGCATAGCTTATTTTTACGAGATTAATCCAGCATAAACCCACAGTTCCACTGTGAATCCATCACCCATCTGTTCTTTGTTCTCAGCAAACCCACATCCAAAGTTCGATACCATCCTAAACCCAAAAGGTTTTAAGAAGCCACTTGCCCTGCGGGAAGTCATTGTGTTTCAAGGTGAAGAGACTCACTGGGGTGACACAGTGAGGAGTGAGGGGCAGTGGGCGCAGGCAGGCAGGCGGGTGCCCGGGGACCATGGCTGACCGACCAGTGTCAATCGATTCTGGGGGAGGCAGCGGGCTGCCTGCTGGACGCAGGTAGAAGGTGGGAAGACACCTGTGAATCTTACTGTCTGTGGGAACCTCGCAGGTCCTTTCTGAAACGCATATGTTTGAAGTACATTTAGGATTCCCTATACTCTTCTTGACATCGATCTTCCTCTAGATACTCAAACTAAAAACTAAAAACTATCCAACTCGTATTTCCATTTCTTCCTAAATACGATGAGAGCAATTACTGTGCGTATACTTGGTGATAAGATTTCACAGATGCTGCGTGTCCTTCCTTGTAAGAGAGAGTCTTTAAAGGGTGCGTGTCCCCACGCTCGGCGCACTTAAAGGTTAAATAATCGAGACAGACGCATGGCATAGTGTCTGTTCAAGGAATGAAGTGATGAACTGTGTTTGAATAATTCCAGAAATGTTTCAGAGAGGAGAGATTTGAGCTTCCTTCTTACAAGTCAAGAAAATTGTAGCAAAAAGAAAGAAAAAGCCAGCCATGGAGACAATGCAGGGAGAGTTAGGAGCATGAGGCACAGGCAGATGTGTAGAAACATGGGCTTTCGGGGAACCGTGGGTGCTGCGGGGGTGCAGGTCTAGGGGGAAGTGTGTGCAGGGAACAACCAGAGGAACCTGGACAGATGGGACGCGGTCTATTATCCCCGCCCGCAGCGGAGGCTGCGGCTCCCTGGCGCACCTCTCATGGCTGCAAAGTGTCACCTGGCTCATGGTGGCTAGCTCCCCCTCCTCCTCAGCCCCCAGCTCTGCACCGTGTACTGTAGGGGCTCTCTCTCCGATGGCTGCTTCCTCTCTCAGCTCAGGTCACCAAGACGCCTCTTTCTTCCTGCCGGGTCACGTCTGTGTGACTGTCCCCAATGACGGAACAATGAGTCTGAAGCCAGCCTGACTGACGCAGGCCTTGAGCATCGAAGCCAGCACGGTGCCTGCGGCTCGAGCTCGTCGGCGCTGGCGGGGGCCACACACTGTCTTCCAAGCGGCGTGTCTTTCCCCCAGCAGACTACTCAGGTTTCGTCGTTGAGAAGGGTGGATCTGAAGTCCAGGTGGAAGCGGGTGGAAGAGACATGAAAGGTCAGCTGACTCTCCGGAAGCTCCGCCTCGTCAGCTCCTGGCTCAGGCTCAGGCTGGGGAGAGGCAAGGGCGGGGCGCTGGACCAGTTTCCAGGTTGCGACTTTCTCGGACTAACTGAATATTTTCCCAAACTTAATTGTCTTCAGCAAAACGAAAGAGGTGGCTACAGTGGTCACATGGAATGATCCAGGTGGTGCACCTGTCACTCTGCAGTCGCTTAATCAATGTGAGCGACTTGTGAAAAGGAGGTTATTCGAGTGTAATCGATGAAAAGGGAACTGCGCGTTTAATCGACACGGTCTGCTGTTTGGACACATGCGCGCGCCCGGAACAGCATTGCGCGATCAGGGTAATAGACGTGTCCGCCCCTCCTGGTCCCCCGTGTCCCATTCGTGTGTGTGTGTGCGCGTGCGTGTGCATGTGGTGGAGACACGTTAACAGGAGATCCACACTCGGGAACGGGGCACGGTGGCGTGGTCAGCCACGGGGCCGCGTGCGCGGCGCATCTCGACTTCACCCGTCCGGCGGAACCGGCTTCCCGAGGGTGGGCAGCGCTCAAGTGTCCCCTCCCCCAGGCCCCGACGGCCACCATGTCGCTCTCTGCTTCTAGAAGAGTGACTTAGAAACCTCACCTAAGTGGCATTATGTGATATTTGTCCTTCCGTGTCGTATTTCACGTAGTATGCTGTCCTGCTGGTTCGTTTATATTGTCACAAATGGCAGGGTGTTTTTTTTTTGTTTTTTAAGGCTGAGACATACTCAGCTGTTTGTGTCGTTCGTTTGCGGATGGGCGGCGGGCGGCTCCCACGCCTTGGCGGTGTGGCCGCAGCGACGCGGGCTGCAGACACCGCACTGGGGCCTCGATGCCGGTCCGCGGGGTACGTGCTTACAAGCGGGGACGCTGCGCAGGATGCTGGCGCCGGTTTTAACGTCCCGAGGGTTCTCGGTCCTGGTTTCCATAGCGACTGCGCACCAGGTTCCAGCGTCTTCACATCTCACGACACGTTTTGTTCCCCGCCCCCCACCTGGAAACAGCCATCCTGACGCGCATGAGGCCTCAGGTCTGGTCTGGGTTTGCGTTGCCTTTTTTCTGAGAGAGACCGCTGGGCGCTGGGCGCCCCGAAGTTCCGCCAGGAAAGGGCTTTAGCCCCCACGTGACAGCCTTCTGTGAAATGGGTGCGTGACCCCGACCCGTCACGCCGGGCCATCCCCGCATGGGGACCGTGGGCCTCTCCGCCGCGGGGACCGTGAGCTGCGCGTCCCCGCGGAGGCGCCGGCCAGGCAGGGCGGCAGCCGGGGCAGCGCGAGTCCAGGGAAGCGTCGCCTTTGCCTGACGCTCTTCTTTGTAAGTTTAGCATTTCTTGATTTGACTTAAGTTTACTCGATTGAAGTTAAGGTTAAATTTCTTGATTGGTGGTTTTTTCCTGTCCGAGAGGAGAAACGGCGTGGGCAGCGCGCCGCGGGGCGTCTGCGGGCCAGGCCGGGGAGGGCGCGGCCGGGGAGGTCACTGCTGAAGACGAGGCCCGACGTCTCAGCCAGCACGCCAGGCAGGAGTGACAATCCGCGTTCAGGGGTGCGGAGGGGCGCGCTGGGAGATGACACCCCGGTTTCATTCACGCAGGGAGAGGATCTGGAGCCCACAGCGCGCGGTGGTCAGGGCTGCGGTCCGGGGCGGAAAAGCTCGAAATAGAAACGCGTTCTTTCCCTTAAACGTAAGAAAGTGCAGGGCGCGGCAGAGGAACCCCGTTTTCCAGGTCCGGCCTCTGGTTGCTGTCCGCAGGCAGATTGGATGGACACAGCGCTGCGAAGCTGTCAGGGCGCCGTGCGGGTCCGGGTGTGCGTCGGGGCCGGTGCGGGTCGGGTCGCCGCGTGGGGTCGGGGCGCGGGTCGGGGCCCTGGCTCTCCTGGCTCTGGGGTGGCCGAGGCGCCCTGTTGGCTTACACCCCAGACTCTTTTCTGTGCCTTTTTCCCGAAGGTTCTTCCACCTCGCTCTTGCCTCTGACACAGGCTACCTTTGCCAAGGGCCTTGACCTTGGTCTTCAGCAGGGGCCTGAGGGCCTGTCGTGCCACGTGCCTCTCGTGCCTGCTCCATGTGTGACTCTGGACACAGGAGAGTCCACAGCGCCGGCGCGCGCACCCTGCGGGCTAAATGCCTCTTCATCTCCCGGCTCTGCCCACCGCTGCCATCTTTCTG
>NW_024347788.1:12608335-12608913 GCF_902729225.1 Pteropus medius | reverse complement strand
CTGCGGGCTAAATGCCTCTTCATCTCCCGGCTCTGCCCACCGCTGCCATCTTTCTGGGGCGCCGCCTCCTCGGGCCTTCTTCCCTTGCCTGCTCCCCCTGGTCCCCCCGAAGCGACCCAAGCTTTTCTTACTCCACCCTAGATGCATCCTTCGGATGGATCTGTGTACGTGTTTGTTGCTTTATCTTTTTCTTAAGTCACTGCCTAGAAGGAGAGACACGTTGAGACGCGATGCGGCGGGAGGCGGGGAAGCGAAATAAAGCTTAGTTTATTTAGGGGAAATAAACCTGGCGATGACCGGGAGCCTCTCCATTCCTTCCCCGCTATGTAAAAGGCTGCGATTCTTCCCGATTCTGATGAGAGAGGGGAAGGTTTTCTAAAATTGTGTGTTTTTTTTTATTCCCGATATTGAGCCTGGGCTTTTTATGTTAAGGGACTTCAGGGTGGGGGATTTTTGTATATGATGAACATTTTAGTAACATTTGAACCTGCACTTGACACTGCTTCATTGTCCCTTATTTAGAAAGGGTCATAGTACATACTCCCCTTAACTGATCTCTTCAAACAAATATTAATTGG
>NW_024347788.1:12530874-12603911 GCF_902729225.1 Pteropus medius | reverse complement strand
GAGCGCATCTCGCACGGGGGAGTCGGAGCCGGTGTGAGCTTGGGCCGGCGTCGTGCGTCGGGCAGGCGGGCTCTGCGTGCGGGGTACGCTGGGGTGGGCGAGAGAGGGGGAGATGCACCCAGGGCAGGGAGGGCGCCGACACGGGCTTTCGGAGTGGGCTTTCAGAAGCCAGTGAGTTCGCTTTCTCAGCCCGGGGACAGCATTTTCTGATCATTGTCCAGCGCCTCACAGTCCCAATTCCTGCCTGTCGTCACAGCCTTCCTGTAATGAAAGCCCACTGCACTTAGAGCCGACAGGCCACCGGCCACAGTCCCGCCCGGGACAGAGAGAGTGAGACGTTCGGAGGTGGGGTCCTGCCACCCCGGGATTCGGCGACCCCACCGTGCGACTGTGATGCAGACAGAGGTTTGAGAACCACTCGTTTCTGGGGGAACGAGGTTGGAAGGGACCTTAAGGTCAGGTAGCCCGAAAGCATCGCTGTCTAAGCAGATGAGCAGGTGGTTTGTACTGATCGCTTCTGTTGCGGGGACGAACAAAGGGTCGCAGCCCCTGGTTCCACAGAATGATCTCGTGAATGAGATGGAGGTCAACAAATACTTCTGCAAACCTTTACCGGTGACAACTTCGAGCGAGAGCTGTAAACGGTGTGTCTTTATCTGTGCATCTGTGTGCAGGTGCTCGGCGAGCTGCGGTATCTTAGAGGACGGTTTACTGTTTGCTGGGAGCTCTCAGAGGCGCTCCCCTCGGCCCGCTGCGCAGGTGGGAGTGGCCCGGGGCAGCCCGAGGTCTGCTTGCCCCCAGCCTCACAGAGGCTCCCCTGTGTGTCCGGTGTGCTGCATGGCCGCCGTTTCGTTCTGTGCGTGTCGTGTGAAGAAAGGCTTGGAAAGGCCTGTCTGGGAGCGCGCTCCAGATCGAGCTTTGCTTGGCATCTCTGCGTAACGCGGAGGAGGGAACCAGGCTCCCGGACGCTCCTGTGAATGGCGTGTGGCAGCCGCCGACTAGTGCCAACGAAGACCAAGGCCAGGTCAGCGTGTGCAGCTCAGACTCGCCCGTGCTGCCTCGTGTAGCACAGGGAGCGCCCCACTAAGGCCGTCCTGGACCCAGGCAGGAGCGGACGGCTGGCTTCACAGTCCTTTGGCACAGCCCCTGCCCTGTAGGCTCGTCTGGCCCTCCAGAGCCCGCCCGTGGAATGCAACCTCTGTGGTCTCCATGACGCTTCGGGTGCTGCAACATGGAGCGTCATCGTGCGATGACGAGTCCGATCACCGGACCTTTCTCTGCTTAGCCTTTTCCTTACCCCGAGATCTCCGCGGCGCATGCCACGTGAGTCGGGCACAGATGTGGGGGTCTGACTCGTTAACTAACGGGCACAGCAAGGACGGGGCAGGCTGTCGATCATCGCAGAAGCTGCCTGTTCTCATGTCTGCTGACCGTCCACGTCTCCTTAGGTCGTGGCATCTAATCATCGAGTCATCCGCCCTTGCAAGTGACCGTGCCGCGTAGGGCGAGCAGCGCCGTAGCGCGTGCATGAGAGTTCGCCCGCGAGCTGGGGGTCTGCAGCCCGCGACGCTGCCTCACGCGTCTCGCCAAGGCAACGGGGCTGGGGTTTTGCGTTAGAAGCGAATAGCCTCGCTCTACCGCAGGGCGCACCCCGCTCAGGAAAGTCCCCGGTCTGAGACGAGTTGCGAATTCGATGCAACGGACTTTCAAGTCACTGCTGCCGTGTTCCTGGAAAGAGAATCGGAGATTCAAACAACAGAGTCGCAGGAAGATGCTCTGGACAGAGGTGCAGCTCCTCGTTTTGGGGATGATTTCCGACGCGGTAGCGTCCGGTAAGGGAACCGTGGCAGGCGGCGTGATCATAGCCGCTCCCGAGGCTTCTGCCCAGGCCGTGACGTTGAGATCTACGGAGTTCGTAAACTAATGTGGCGCGTTATTAGTCCATGCGCAAAACAGAGAAAACGTATTATAAACTTTTAAAGAGACAAATATAGTTTCGAAGAACCACCCCATTAAGTTTTTGTTGAGTAGATAATAAAGTTGCTTTGGATGATAGTTTTATCAGTCAACCCTCCGATTTTATTAGAATTCCAAAGGTTCCCCAAATCCGTCTTAAGAGAAGTTGCAATTAAGTAGAAACAAAAAAAGAAAACACTTTTATTTCCCTTAGTAAGTTGCCTATAAAAGCTTTTATTGTGTATCACTTGGTATATTTCCTGGTAAATATGTCTTGCAAAAGCAGCTTTTAATAGTCCTTCTTATTTTTAAGAGAATCGAGATGATTTCAGAGAGGGATGTTTTTGAGTGACACGGCTGAAGGCTAACAGGTCTCCTATAATCAAACCATTTCCTCCAACAGCTGCTGTACCTTCTGAAGAAAAGGCAATTTAAAAATAGCACATGAGTTTGGGATGACTTTAAAGCATTTTAAGTGACATGGGAATTGGGCTGCCTATCTTGCCGGACACGTTATGCAAGCCACATCGCCTCAGAGAATTATAATTTACTTTTCTTCCTGGGTGATCACTTGGCCAGAAGGGGGGATTGCTTTGGGCCTCGCAAACCCCGAGGGACGCATGTAATTCCATCTGTAAACGCGTCTCGGTGACGGTCTGTCCACTTTTCTGGAAGCCGGTGACAACCTAGATATCTCAGGGGCCTAAAATGAGATGACTCGGGATGCGTCCTGTCTAATGAAAACATTAGGATCAATGATAGCTTGAGGAGGAAAAGCCAAAACTTAATTATATGGAGATGCGTACGTGAATGAAACACCCCAGTGTTTACGGAAAACACGATCGACACGTATTATGCTATTTAGACATAAAGAAATCGCGACTTTGTAAGTCTGCTATTAAAATATGCAATTAACCAATTAACATATCATTAGCATCTATCTAAGCTCTGCCCTGGTGACAGTGCATTCGGGTTTCAAAGATAACTTGACATTTCTGGCTTAATGATCTTTGCCTTTCATTTACACGTATGGAAAAAAAAATAATGAGAAAACATTCTCTGCTAAACACAGCGTTGAATGACTCTCAAGGGCTTGGTAATATTCCCAGCTTAATCACTTCTATTACTTTTCTTTTTGTCGAATACAAAATTGAATATTTTGCTGGCATGCTGCATAAATTGCTTAAGTTCCTGCTGCTGGAGGAAAATTACCGTGGCATCGAGACGTGGGTTTACCAGTATCCTGATGTTTTCATGAAACTGTCCAGCGTAGAATGTCACGGGAGAAAATTCAAGGCTGCGTTTGAAGGGGCGCCATCCCCTCCAAGGGGTTAGAGCCATTCCAGGGTATCGACCCCACCCCAGTGCCTGGGCACTAGTCCCCAGTGTGACGATGACGGTCCTGGACTCTGCACGATGACTGCCTGGGGACAAACTCCAGTCCGGCTCGGGGTGCCCCGTATCTGGTGGTTAGATGAACTCATTGGACGGGGTGCTTAGATTACGTCCTCTCTGGTACTTAGATTAAGTATCTACTACTAGATTAAGTTAGACTAAGTAACAGCTACTGTTAATCTCTGACTAGATTAAGGTGTTTCTGGTAGTTAGATTAAGTAGTTAGATAAAATAACGCGAATATATTTTATCGACTGTTTAGAAGTTTAAAGCAACTAACGTTTTGCTAGGTCCTTCGCCTCATAATCAAGCATCGATCTCCCCATCTCTAAAATGAGAATAGGTGCATTTCCTGTGTCGTTGGGCTGCCGCGAAGATGAAATCAGATGATCGAGGCGCTTGGACACTTCCCGATGCGCACGGGGCGGCATCGCGGGGAAGCGCTATCGTCATTGCCTTTGCTGCTGTCATGGGGAGCCGTGCACGTGCTCGCGTTTCTGCGGCGAGTGTGTGTGTGTGCGTGAGCGCACACGTGTGTGAACACGGAACACGGGGCCTATCCTGGGTCCCTCGGAGCAGTCGGTTGTGGAAGCTGATATTTTCAATCGGGTCAGGTGACACCGGAGCCGTATTCCGGTTTTAGAGTTTCGCGCAGTTTTGGTGTCAACGGCCTCAACGACGTATCGGCCAGCATTTTTATTTGCAAACTTGGCTACAGAAAAGCTATTACCCAAAGAACTGAGGGGACTGGTTAGTCGGGGGTGCGGGGTTGAAAACCGGGGCTCTGACCCATCGCGCAGACACCCTGCGTTCACGCCGGGATCCGATCAAACTCCGAAGCCCCGACGCGCCCCCATTCGGCGTGGAGGCCCAACGCCTCCCTTGCAGTCGGTTCGGTTCTGTGCCCTTGGGCTGGTTCAAAGCTTTTGCAAATAATCCTAGATCTGCCAGAGACCGGGACTGATTAGAGGCCACCAGGCCAGCACGCTGTGTTTTCCTAGTCGCCTTCATGTCTCTTGGACCCATTTACTGCACTGACGCTGCTGGACGCCCGGTCGCAGGCCCCACCTGCCTGGCCTGGGGAGGGAGGCAGTGGCGGGTTCTGCAGGGCCCCCTGGCTGCGTGCTGTGCACCACGGCCACCTGCGAGGAGGCGTTGGGCCTGTCGCAGAGGAGCCACCAGGACCCCGAGGCAGGGAGGAATTCGGTGGTAAAGGACGCGGGACAGGCTCGAGGGCTAATCCTCACGCCCGGACGAGGCCACCCACGGGCGCCGCGTAGAGATTCAGATGCGGCATAGGCAAACGTGGCCTTTACAGCAAACAGGACAAGAAGCCCCCAACGGGCGGCCGCTGGGAGGGGTCTGCCTGCACCCCACAGACGAGCAGGGACCCCTCACCCTGCACGCGCCCCGAAGTTCATGGTGACCTCAGCTGTCACGCTGGCTCCATGGCACCCGTCGCTCACACGCTCCCTGTCCCCGATGTCGGAGCCACCTCTCCCAGACCAGGAAGGGACCCGTGGGGAACAGGACTTTACCTCCCACGCAGAGCTGGGGACTTCACCTCAGCCCGGACGTCCTGAAACTCGAACGCGGAAAATCATGCTCTTTCTCTATGACGTGATGTTCTTATCAGATATGAAGAATTATGTGATCAAATGCAACACATAATTTCTTTGTTTCTTGGCTCTTATGACATTCAAAGGTCGATTTAACGGTCAATTGCAGTCAATATTTTACAAAAGTATTTGAATGTTTCCCCTTCTAATCACATTTTTAAAAATTTATATTTTGAATAATGGGTATGTTTTATTATAAAGCGATGTTTTCATGAAAAAAGATCATAAAATATGTATAAAAGAACAGTTGGGCCTTTGGATGCATTTTGCTCATCTTATAGGCAAATGATATGGAATTGCTTTATAATCATTAAAATTGATAAAGTGATCAAATCCATTTTTCCACAGTTTATCAGATTTAATCACATAAATTTAGGAAAAGAACATTTTCATTTATCTGGAAAAAAATCTCAATTTACGTCTTCTTTCTTCTTGCTTTGCAGTCACTTAATTCACACTGCGTATTTTTGATACCGCCTTTATGACGCATTAGAATTTGGGCTCAGGACACAAAATAATTTCTTTCAGCATTTTTACCTGTTGCTTAAATGCTCTGGACTTGCATTTCACAGAGCGGGAGTGTGTGTCTGGGCCCCAGTGTCCCTTTGCTTCCTGTTCCTGCTCAGGGCCAGCTCCCACCCTCGGTCGGTCTCTGATTGGTCACCGTGTTCACACGGTGGCTCCGGCTCCCTGTGGCCTGGTCGCAGCACAGCAAGCAGAGGGCTGTTTTCAAGTGTGGATCGGATCATGTCGCACTCCTGACCGGAACCACCAGGGGCTGCACGTGTCCAACGGGACAGCACCCCAAGTCCTTGTCCTGACAAAAGTGGAGGTGATTTCTGGCCTCTCCCGCCTCATCCGGTGCCCGCCTCAGGTTCTCTGAGTGCACTGCAGCCACACCAGACGTGGTTCTGGTTTGTGACTGGTCCACATGTCCCCACCCAAGGTCACCACCCAGGGCGCCCGCGTCCTCCGGCCAGCCTGAGACATCCGTGCTCGCCCTCCCTGGGCGGGCTCCCCGACCACGCTCTCGAACGGCTCCCTCTTCCCTCTGCAGCGGGGTTTTCGGTACCGGCTGAGCTGTCAGCTCTTTGTTAGAACATCTGCTTACGACCAGGCTCCCCACCGGACCCCTAAACCCTAAGCAACGAAAGTCCGCTCACCCCACTGTGCACCGGCACCCAGAACAAGCACGCGCACGCGCACGCGGCAGGTGCTCGGACGAGATTCTGAGAGGACAGAGGCCTTTGACGCTGCTTCTGTCCTGGGGCACGGCAGCTACGGAGGACGAAGTTCCGCACTGAGGTAGCCATGGGCCGAGGTGCCGCCCCTCCCATTTCCTTAATCCTAAACGTCCTGTTTCTTAAGTTTACGGAGGTGACCCTGGTTAAGAACAGCACGGAAGTTTCCAGCGTACAATTCCACGTACATCATCTGGACATGCATCGTGCGCTCACCACCCAAAGTCATCTCCTCCCGTCTCCATGAACTTGACCCCTCTGCGCCCCCGCCCGGCCCCGCCCCTTGCCTGCCGTCATCACCATGCCCTGGTGGCCTGTGTCTAGGACTTTGTTCCTTTGGTGCTGTTTTTCATCCCACATGTGAGCGAAACGTCCCTTTTCTGCATTTTGTGTTCTCATCGTTACAGAAAGAAACGATAAAAACTTCACGCTAGAAAACGCCATCCATCCTTTTTCCTATTTTTGAGGCTTTGGCCGGCCGCTCCAAACGCCTCTTTTCCTTGGTCACGGCTGCCCCTGCTTCTTAAAGGCCGTGCCACGCAAGTGCGGGCTCCTGTTTCCAGAGGTGCACTTCGCTTGATGGAGCCGAGACGGAGGACGCTGCTTCAGCCGCGGCCAAGGGAACGAGGCTTTATACTTCCAAGCGCTTCTACTGCCCGCTTGGGATGTCTTTTAATTAAAATAAATTAAAGAAAATCTTCAGGAGCTGGATTTCACTGAGTTTTGAAGTGTCACGGTTAAAGGAGACAGATGACAAACTCGTAATTGCTTTATTACCGAGGGCTTAAAATCGTATAAATGGTTGGCGAACACGTCCTGCAGTGAGTCTGCATTTCGCTCCCTGATGAAGCAGGTAGCAGACTTACTCTGCTAAATCTATTCCCCACTGAGCCTCGCGTGCGAACTCACATCAATTTCCGTGGATGAAGTGGGTGCTTGTGTATAATGCTGCCAATTTTAATAGAAAAATCATTTAAAATGTAATAATGTGAAGGTTTTTATGAAAAGGTGGCATTGAACCTTTTAATTAAACATATCCACAAACCCGCACGTACACAGGTACATAATGGGAACGATTATAAAAAGTGGCACTAGCTTTTCAGAGTGGGAAGGCATGGGAGACAAGTTTCCCTATGCGTACCCTACATCTCCAGAGGGTGCGTCTCTAAGGCGTACGAGGTGTGTGGCTTAGCACGCGTCAGCCTTCAGTGACTTTCTTCGTTATGACAGAGACATTTTTGGACTGCCGAAGCATCAAAGGATGTGCTTTTTTTAAACAGCCTCGAACTATAAGTCCTTCCCTTAAATTCCACCCAAAGTGGACACATCTATGGGCTTTAATCTACAACACTGTTTGCCCACAAAGTCTAATTTTAGAGTACACTCATCACCCCAGAATGAAATCTGTACCCATTCCCCTCCCCCGCCATCGGCATGGCTGTTCGATACAATCGTGCAGAGTGCGGTCTGCTGTCACTGGCTTCTCGCACTCAGCATAATGGTTTGAGGTCCATCAGTATTCTAGCGATTGGTACCCTTCCCTTTTCATTGGCAAGTAATATTCCATTAGATGTACAGGCTGCATCTTGTTTATCTAGCCACCAGATGATAGATACTGGCGTTTCCACATTTTGCGTAGCATGAGTAACGCTGCTATAATTCCCCGTGTACTAGTTTTTATGTGCGCATCTGTTTTCAGTTCTGTTGAGTATAAAACCGAGAAGCAGAATTGTTGGATGGCATGATGCTACTATTCTAAGCCCCTTGAGGAAGTGAAAAACTGTTTTCCAAAGCATCTGAACCATTTTCCTCCCCACATGGTAAGGCATCTCATTTCTGTACAAACCTTGTCACCTCTGTTACTATCTGTCTCTTTGATTACAGCTGTAATAATGGGTATGAGGAGCTATCTCATGGTTTTAAATTATTTTCCCTAATGACTAATGATGTCAGGCATATTTCTATGTCCTTATTGACCATTTGTATATTTTCTTAGGAAAAATGTCTACTCGCATCCTTTGCTCAATTTGTAATTGTGCAGTTCTTTTGTCGTTGAGTTGCGAGAGCTCTTTACATATTGGGACACTAGACCCCTCTTAGACATATCCGTTGCGATTTTTTTCTCCCATCCCGAGGGTTGTCTTTTCATGTCATTGATGGTATTGCGTGTAGTCCAACATTTTTAATTTTCATGAAATCTAACCGATTCGTCCCCTTTTATTGCTTGTGCTTTTGGTGTCATAGCTAATAAATCATCGCCCAACTCAACATCACACAGATTTACCTCTGTGTTTTCTTCTAAGAGTTCTATAGTCTTAGTCGTTACATTTTGGTGTATGATCTACAGAGATAATTCTTTTGGTGTGAGGTTAGGAATCCGAATTCATTTTTCTGCACGTGGATATCATTTTCCCAGTACTATTTGGTTAAATGAAAACATTTTTGAATGTGTGTCAATAATTGTGTTATGTTCATTGTGTAGGATGTCATTTGTTTCTCAAATCAGCTCTATTTTAACTCCTTATGAAATTAAACTTAAGTGATTTGTCCAATATAATTTCTTCTTTTTGATTGAGGTATAATTGACATATAACATTATATTAGTTTCAGGTGTAAAGTATAATGATGCAATGTTTATATATATTGCAAAATGATGACTGTAATAGATCTCGTTAACATCCATCAGCATACGTGGATAATTATTTTATTCTCCTGATGAAGACTTTTAAGGTTGATTCTGCAGCAACTTTCAAATAGGCAGCATAGTAGTATCCACTATAGTCACTGTGCTGTAAATTACACCCTCGTGACTTAATGACTTAATAACTGGAAGTTTACGCATTTTGCAGCCCCTGGCGTCCAGAACCTTCCCGTCTGTTCTACCTAGGAGCTGAGTGTGTCAGTGTTAAACCCCACATACGGGTGAGGTCACACGGTATGTCTTCCTCTGACTTATTTCACAGAGCATAATGGCCCCAAGGTCCATTCATGGTGTCACAAGGGCAAGATTTTTCGTTCTTTTTTTATGGCTGGATAGTGTTCTGCGTGCGTGCGTGCGTGCGTGTGTGTGTGTACATGTGTGTTACACACCTTTAGGCATCCATCTACTATTGAACACCTAGGCTGCTTGCACATCTTGGCTATTATAAATAATACTGAGATAAGCATGGGGGTTAGTGTTGTTATTTTCTCCGGATAAATTTGCAGAAGTAAAATTGCTGGCTCATATGGTGGTTTTGTTTTTCATTTCTGAGGAGCCTCCGTGCTGTTTCCCATGGGGGCTGCACCAATGCACCGTTCCCCCAACCATGCTCGAGGGGTCCCTTTTCTCTGCGTCCTTGCCGGCACTCATTTCTTGTCTTTTTAATAATAGCTGTTTTAACAAACGTGAGGTGATATTTCATTGTGGTTTTGGTTTGCGTTTCTCTGATGATTAGCGATTTTTAGGAACTTCCTGTCTACCTATTGTCCATCTCTATGTCTGTCTAATCAGATCCTCTCTCCAGTTTTTCAATTGGATTGTTTATTGTTTGCTATTGAGTTGCATCAGTTATTTCCATAATTTAGACGGTAACTCCTCATCAGAGATATGATTTGCAAATGTTTTCTCGCACGCAGTGGGTCTCTCTTCATTTTGTTGCTGGTTTCCTTTGCTGTGCCGAAGATTTTCAGTTGAATGTAGCCCATTTTTTTTTTTCCCCTTGTTTTTGTTACCTGTGTTCTTGGTGTCAGACCTAAAAAATCACCAAGACCAGCACCGAGGAGCTTACTGCCTGTTCTGTTGCGGGAGTCTTATGGCTTCACATCTCACATTCAAGTCTTGAATCTCCTCTGAGTTAATTTTTGTGTATGGGGTCATTTGCGATTCCACATAAATTTTAGGATTGTTTGTTTCATTTCTGTAAAAAAAATGCCATTGGAAATTGATAGTGATTGTAATGACTCTATAGATACGGTAGTATGGACGTTTTAACAATATTAATTCTTCCAATCGATAAGCACAGATCATATTTCTACTTATTTGTTTCTTCCTCAATTTCCTTCACTGATGTCTTTTACTTGAGTGTACAGTTCTTTAACCTCTTGGTTAAATTAATTCCTAGGTATTTTATTATTGTTTATGTAATTATAAATGGACAGCTTCTCTTAATTTCTCTTTCTGATAGTTCGTTATTAGTGTATAAAAAGACAAGATACTTTTATGCAGTGACTTTTAATCCTACAACTTACAGAATTTATTTATTCTATCATGGTTTTCGGTGGAGGTTTTTGGGTTATCTATATATTACGTCAACTGCCAGTAGTGACGGTTTTACCTCTTCCTTTCCAATTTGGATGCCTTTTGCTAGTTTTGCTTGTCTAATTACTCTTGCCATGGGCTTTTCCTTTACGGCCTGTGCAGTGTCTATGTACATTCCTTTATACTCGCTTTGTTGGCACTTTTATTACAGATGGAAGTTGCATTTGGTCAAAGTTTCGTCTACAGCTAATGAGACGATCATATGAATTTTACCCTTCATTTATTAACATGGTATATCCTGTTGATTCGTGAATTTTGAACCATCCTCGCATCCCTAGAATGAATCTCATTTGACCAAGACGTATGATCTTTTCAGAATTAATTAAACTTTATTTTATTAAATTTATTGGGGTGACATTGGTTAATAAAATCCTATGGGTTTCAAGGGAACAAGTCAATAATATGTCATACGTATACCGAATTGTATGTTCACCACCCAGAGTTAAATTTCCTTCCATCACCGACCATATTGTTGAATTTGTTGTGCTCATATTGTTTTGAGAATTTTTGTAGCTATGTTCTTCGAGGATACTGGCCCGGAATGCTCTTTTCTTGTGGTATCCTTATCTGGTTTTGAGATCAGGGAAAATTCCGGCCTCTTAAAACAGGTCTGGTGACATTCCCTCTTTTATTTTTGGAAGAGTTCAAGATGGATTAGAATTCACCAGTGACGCCGGGTAGTCCTGGACTTTTGTTTGTTTGTTGGGAGGTTTTTGATTATTGATTTAAACTTCTTACTAGTAACTGGTCTGCTCAGGTTGTCTATTTCAGCATGATTCAGTCTTGGTAGAAGAATGTATATATTTGAAGAAATTTATCCATTTCTTCTAGGCCGTTAATCTGTTGGTGCGAATAATTTTTCGTAATCTCTTATTCCCTTCTTATTTCGTATGATCTTTGCATTCACGATTCTCTGTGGTATCAGTTGTAATGCTTCTCCTTTCATTTCTGATTTTTCTTTTCTTGAATGGACGGGATTGGGGTCCACAGACATTTTATATTGAATCTTTGGATTTTAATGATTATATTTAACTGTATTTTATTAGCTATTTCACTATTTACTCTAATTTTGTTTCTCATTGTCCCTTATTTAAGTAGAACACTATCTCAATAAGAGACAAATTGTCCTATGACACGTGCTAATTCGTAACAAATATTTATATAATTTGCAGTGTTATTCACTTAATGTCAGCTTGAATGAGCAACGTTTTTACCTGCAGGAAATTACTTAATTATAGCTCATCTTCTTTGCAGATTAACCAAAATAAATACTTATTTCAAACTTCTGAGAGGATGTAGTATGTATTAGGTGGAACCTTGTAGACTTGCCATTTTCGTAGGTCAAAGGCAACAGAACGTTGCCAGATTCATAGAGTTTAACCTAACTTGTTTTATTGATATGATGAAATTAAGTAAAAATCAATTTCTAGACTCTGATGACCAGAACGTTTCATATAGTCATATACACTTATAACAAAGTTGCCCCACTATGGAAGACTAGCGAAGACGAGGACGAGTACGGGACCATGATAAATGGTAAGAAGGAGATCGTTGGTAAATCGACCGAGGATGTCTGTGGGGAAAAGCTGGTTCGAAGAAGGATAAGAAAAGAATGAGCTAAAAAAAGAGAAAAGGATGGGCTTCCTTCATAATTTCACCTTCTGAATTAAACTCTACTGACATGTTGGTTATCTCTGCAGACAGTGATGATCTTCATTTGGGGGTGACCACATTGACCTGCAAGTTACAAGCATTAGATTTCAGTGGGGGTTTGCTAGGTTTACCTCCAAGCAGTTAAACTTTCCCTGTTGGATAAATATGTGAAATAATCATGGAATTTCTACTCACTGATTTTGTAGAAAAACATGTTTACTGTTATATCAGAATAAAATAAGTAAATAAATCAACCAATTACAAGCCCTTGGAAGATGGGGAGGGGTGTCGAATCCTTATTTTGATACCATAACATATGATACAATGAGATGCAGGGAGCCGCCGACGAAAAGCGAGCTGTCGATTTGACGGTTGTAAGAACCGAGTCGGTGCTCACTGCTAGAACACAGGTGTCGGCCATCGGGTCACCTAGAAAACCACGCGAGTGACGTTTTATGAGCATGAAGACTTTTATTTACTCATCGCGTATTTACGTGCTTTCAATGTGACCAGGTATAGCATTTGAAGTCCCTAAAATGCAGGAGATCAAAGGGAGCGGCTGGAGGCTGCGCACATCGCGGTGACGCAGGATGCGCCCTCCCAGAGGACGAGGGATCCGCTCTCCGCAGACAGTGCTCCGGAGCTTCACCGTGTCCGAAGTCGGCTGGCGGGGATCACGTGAGAACACGGTTCATTAGGAGGGATGGGGCCGGGCGTTCTGCGCGTTTGACGAGCCTCCGTCGCAGCGGATGGTGTTCCATCGCGATCCATGTTTGAGATGCAAGTCCTGATCTGTGCAGGGGACACTGGGACAAGCCGGGACAACCGGGATGAGGGATGAAGAGAGAGGAATGGCCGCTCCCCATGGCAGCATCTGTCCAGGTCTAGGGGAGACCGTCAAAATGTCGCTTCATCCAAAGGGCGGACGGTGTGTAGTTTGGAAAGTGGCGCATCCCGTCCCTCAGTCATCACGTATCGAGTGGCTCCAGTGGGCAGACCCTAACCGTTAGTGTCCCGCAGAATAACAAAGGAGGCACAAGTCGTCACCCCTGTCCTCACGTCACGAGCTTAGTTTCCAGAGAGATGACTGGACAGAAGGAAAAGGCGCACGTGGACACCATCACCCTGCCCCGTGGCAGAGTCCCACGTCGTTTACGGGTGCTGAGAGACCACCAGAGCCACCGAGGTGAACGACTCTGGGTGACATTGAAAAGGTTTAATACGGAGTTGCATTTTAAAGGGTGGGGAAGTGGCTGGCGAGCTCTGAGGGGGGCGGCCCATGTGTGGAAGTCCAGAGTCAGAAGCGAAGAAGCCCATCTGAGCGGGGGGCTGGGCGGCTGGTGCTGCGGGGCGGGCGTGACCGCAGGTGACGGGACCACAGAGACCGCAGCGAGATTCTTGAAAGCTGATATGTAAGAAACATATTGGTTTCTGAAGAGAATAAAAAATGACATGATTTAAACGACAGTCGCGGACACTCAGGCTGGATGAAATACATCGGGATGGACAGTCTAAAAATATCCGAACAGCCCGAGAGGCTGCTGCAGTCCCTTGAGACCGATGGCGGGGAGGCCCTGGAAAGGGCC
Organism: Pteropus medius; assembly: GCF_902729225.1. Classification (NCBI taxonomy): domain Eukaryota; kingdom Metazoa; phylum Chordata; class Mammalia; order Chiroptera; family Pteropodidae; genus Pteropus; species Pteropus medius. Next base: position 12,590,161 of record NW_024347788.1, on the reverse strand, counting down.
TCAGCCCAGAGAGGTTGAGAAGCATATTGCCAAACAGGAAATGCCAGAAGCTGTCGGGCCGAGGACAAAGTGACAGATGTTGAGGGTCGATCGGAGTGTCCCCTCCCGCTCTTCGGGGTGCTTGCTGCCATCGCTGCCGCTTGCATCCTTGAGGCTCCAGTTAGGGGACAGCGAGGGTGACTTCCGCCTGCTGCGACTTTTAAGGCCACCTTCAGAGGGACAGTCACATCCAAAAGCACCAAAGGAACAGGATTCCATGAGTAAGGACATGGGGACTTGAGACGTTCTCCAGGGAAATATTCAAGGAGATTTGAAATTGCATCCTGTGCCACAGATCGAATAAATAAGAAGCCGCTCCCTTCTGTCTGCCGAACCCGCGTGAGTTCTGAGATGGAGCGGGAGAAAGCGCCCACCCGAGTCACAAACGCGTCCCCTGGTCACGTCTGCCCGGTAGCGTGGCTGTGTCCCACTCAGAGAAGGTTCGGTGATGGCGGGGGTCAGCTCTCTCTGTAAAGCGGCAATGGGTAACTAACCTAGTGGCCGTCACGTCTGCGACGACGGTCATTGGAAGGGTAGACCAGAGCCAGCAGCAGGGGGAGCTGGTCTAACGTCACTCGTCCCGAAAAAGTGATGAGTTCTGACGTAACTGACAAGCAGAAATTTGCAAAAATACTTAGACTTTTAAGGAGAACATAAAGCCTTCTGTCCTAAACTTGTTCTGTTGTGCAATTTTTTTTTTTTTTGTAATCAAATACATATGTCATTGCTAAGAACTAAGGAAGCCCTCTGTCCCCGGAAGTCATCCTTGAAGGAGGAAATCAGGGGACTCAGGGTGAGTTTTGAAAGTGTGTGCGAGCTAGCGGACTTGTAGAAAATTAGAAGTAAGCAAAGGAATTAGGGATCAGAGAAGAAGCACAAGAAAGTGATGATGAGTCTGAAAGATTATAAACTAAAGAGGATTTTGGAAAGTTAATTAAAAGAATGCTCCATTCCATAATTGTAGAGAAGATTTTTAGGTTAGTTAAAATGTGTACATAATGAATGCCTGCTACCTGTGAGCACGAAGCTAGGAAGCTGCGGGAAATACACAGAAATAAACAAGAGTGCCCCACTCGGGGAGCTTTTCAGAGACTTTTGTTTCCAAATTTATTTTCCACATCTTAGTTGACATTTTCCTATGAACTTTTATTATATTTAAATTCAAATATGTGAATTACGTTCCTTAATTACAGCCGCTTTATAGCACACACTTTGGGGACGATTGTAGACCTACAAAGCCATTTTTTTTCTTTTACTTTCCAAACCAACACATTAAAGCGCTTCTAAAATATAAGTGATATTTTAGAGAGATTTGTTTGTCATAAGCCCCGCATTTCAGTTACGATGTCTGCCATCAGATTTTATGAAACCGATTCCCCTCTAAGTGGTAAACCGCGTTGGAAGGGGTCATGGTTTTGCTGGAGTCTCACTCTTTTTGTCGCCCATCAAAAGATACTTTTGGTCATCTGCTTGTGAGTCAAGGTGACCGGGGTCATCAGTCGTTCTCATCGCCTGACAGTTTTGACACGTCCATTCGCGGGAGACACTTTTGCACCTCCAAAAGCAGCTGCCCGGGAGAGCATCCATTTAGGGTCCTCCGTGTCTTTTCATGGCTCGGTGGCTCACTCCTTTTCAGTGCTGAATGCTATTCCATCGTCTGGATGGACCAGAGTTTATCCACGTACTGTCCGAAGGACATTTTGGTTCATTCCCAGTTGTTGGCAGTTGTGAGTAAGGTGTCATAAGCATCTGTGTGTAGGTTTTTGTGTGGGTAAAATCATCATATTATTTTATATATTCTTCATAATTATTTACTTACATATAATTATATGTTATTGCATCTATAATTATTGTAACAAAGTAAGAAGATACTAATGGTAACTACAAAATTTACTTATATATAAAGCTTCATTTTCTCCAGATTTCCTCCTAATGGAGATCGCATTCCCACTCAGGTATCGCTGCCAAGGTCGAAACATGCCACATCTGGTTGTGTATGAGTCACAATCATCCGTAGATGACTGAAAAGTCAGTTAACACCCAAACCCGCTACGCTTATTGCTCGAGTAGCCGGTGTAGCTACCTCTGGAGTCATGAGCATCACAAAGTAGGGGCACTAACTCGGGCTACCTCCTGTTTAAAGTGTGGGTGCAGAGGGGTTTTGGGGGCACTATGTACTTCTGTGGGGTCGGCGGGTGAGAAGGAAAACCCACGGGCTGTCGTCAAACAGCCCTGAGGTGTGTGACGTAACGGTCACCGTGCGCGCTAGCACCTGCTCCTTCTCTTCTTCCTGCTTCCTGCGGCAGAGCTGAAAATGCCACTTTCCCGTGAAGCGACGCTACTAACGAAAACTAATTTATTTCCTCCCCATCTTTTAATGTCATGATACATTTCCTTAGCAGCCAGGCGGGTATTCAGATTATTCGGTGACGCCGTCACGCGTGGCAGAGTCAGAACTGAACCGGGCCGTGCGGGCGGAGCCCACGCCCATCCCCACTCGCCACACTGCTACCCTGGTGGCTTCCTTGTAACACGACACACGTAATTTTGTTGCCACTGTTGCTTAAAATCATGTTAAACGATAAATAGTAAAGAAGAAACAGACTAAAATAATTACTGTTCTATTATACCCAATATGTTTTTGTTTTTTTTGAACTGCAGAAAATTCGAAAGTCTTTAATATCAAGTTTTGCTTGGCTTTGTTTTGCAATCATAAAAGGCGTTTCTTCTTTAATCGACAAACAGGAAAGAGGGTGAAGTGAGCCAGGGCATCAACACAGAAAGAAGGCTAAGGATGAATGTTGAGCTAAAACGACAGGGCAGATGGCAGTTCCAGGGAAGAGGGCAAAGCGGCTGATCTGTCACTGGTCCTGCTTCCTGGCATCCCGCCCCGTGAAACCGCCTCGCCCTGAGTGTGGCTGGACTCGCTAACCCAGGAAGCATGGAGGCGCTCCGCCTGCAGCAGGATCAGCCCACAGGGGTTACCCTCTCGAGTCTCTGTGGTTTGATCCCGCTGCATCTGGAGCATCTTGTCACACAGGCGGAGGTGGTGACACACTCAGAAAGTGGACTCAGCCTTTGCTGCAGTGACCGCGTGGTGAATTTGCAGAACTGAGTACCTTTGAATGTGTACGCAACATGCCATTCCGTTTTAATTAGAAAGACTCAAATGACAAAAGATCCAACATTAGGCATGTGTACGAAATATGTAAATATAAGATAAAGAAAGTAACATTTAAACTATTTGCTTAAACTTGCGACGTGAGTCAGAGGTGATGCTCCACGTGGTGGCGCCATGTGGTAAATACACTATTTATAGATTTAATGGCCTATTGTAAGTCTACAGTTCACTTACGCTGTTGAGACAATGAGAATAATGTTAATTTAGTAAAATGGAAAAGAAAATCAAAATGGTAGATATAAGTAAAACCACCTGGAATGTACATGCTGTGACAAATGCCATGATGATTTCCCTACAACTCGCTGCTTTTTCTCTTAATTTCCAGGGTTGAGTTGTCAACGAAGTATTTCTTTCCCCTTGCCAAATGGCTGTAGGCATCTGCACAGGCAGTTCTTTTTTTTTTTTTTAAAAAAAAAAAAACAAGGAACTGCTGAATTAATTATATCCTTTTGTAAAATAAAATGTCCAGTAGAATGTTATATTATTTAGAGTTGTTTACTAGCTACAGTGCTAATGACCATTAGGAAAATGTTGTCTGCGCTCTGAATATATATGGAAGAATACAGTTTTTAACGTTTGTCACTTCTGCTTAGATATATGACAGAGGCCTAATCACTTGGTTTATCACAGATAATTTTAGCTAAACATCATTACATCTTTCAAAGTGTCACCCACTCACGTTCTTTTAAGAAGCTGCTACCGCATTTGAGAGTTTCACAGTATAGTTTGTTAGGCTCTGGCTACGTTCTGTATTTCGGGTTTTACATCAATGGTTTTCTTGAATGTCTAAATACAAGAATCAGCTGTGAACAGGCGGTGAGCTTCCGCTCGTGGCTTTTGCTCCTGCTGCATGTCCGTTTTGCCACTTGACTCACTCTGGGCATTCTGGAAGAACGTTCGTTCAAATCCATGGTTTTTAAAACTGGCAACGCATGAGGTCGTGGCTCTTTTAAACATTACGGATGCCCATGCTCAACGCCATTCTTATTAAACTAGATTTAGCTCGTTGAGTAAACTCCTGGAGGAAGGTCAAGAGCAGCCATGCAGTTAATTGGTTTAACTCTTTTTAAGGAACGGCTAGTGGAAAGTGGTCCAGGAGGTCTCATACAGCTGATTCTTTCTTTTCTTGTGTAGCTGATTTTTTTCCTTTTAATTAGAAACTACAGCATGTGAGAGCGACGGCATCGGAAGGCTTGGGTCTGGGCTCGCGCGGGAGCAGACGAGGTGGGTGAGGAGAGGCTCCGAGCTCAGACAGCGCGATGGCTCAGGTCCAGCAGAGGGCTGGATGCCTTTAACGCAGAGATGGTAAAGAAGATGGGCTTTTGGTTTTCAAGGCTCTTAGGGAACAGGAAAGAGAAGAAAAGCAAAGCACAGAGTCCAACTGCAGCTGTAGAATTTAAGAATATATATTTTTAAAAGATAGAAATAATGTAGCTCTAGGTCTAGAGGTGGGGGCAGCGGGAGGAAAACTGTAATTTCATTACTTCAGCCCTAATTTCGTCAGGATTCGGCATAAAAGGTCTGTGTGAATTCCTCACATCTAGCATGGCATTTTTGGAGTAAGGAAACTCCATGGCTGGCATGCTGGGGGCAGTGAGGAGTCACACTCTGACACAGATGGCTGTCCTGGATCCAGCGACAGCTCGTTCTCCTATTGTGCAGCCAAGGATCCAAAACAGGACAGGAAAGTGCTTCCGCAGTGACAGTTTACTTAGACTTCTCGAGGACTTTTGTCACTCAGTTACACCTGTGCCCACAGCCTGTAAGTCACGTTTGTCTTACTCCTGGGGGACGGACTATCGTCACTGGGGTCATTCTGCTGTCTGTGACATACGCCGCCAACGGTGCCATTTCTAGCGGGATGTGGCTCTCACAAGCTGGCGTAAGCTGGGCCACGGGACCCGGATTGCTAGGGTCTTGAAGGCTGGAGCAAGCGGCAGAGGTCAACCTGACCACGTGACCCCGTCTCAGGCTGAGGCTCCGCCCACTGCCGTCCACTCAGCGTGGTGTCTGGTTAGAAGCCGCAAACAATGTCACATTTCGCCAGACGTCTGAATTAACATTCGCTACCATCTGTGCTAAGGAATCCTCAGAAAGCGAGTCCAGTAAACTTAGAAGAACATTATTCATTTTGGGTGGACTTTATGTTTATCGCTTTAAAAAGAGAGCGGAATGTAATAAACCACTAATACCAACCCCAAAAGTTATGGATGCTGAATTTTAATTTTAAGTGAAAATGTGAGATGTTTCATGTTTTCTTTACTATTATCAGGATTAAGCATTTGGTGCAATTGAAAAATGTTTTTGAATTTCTTATTCATTGAGAACATACCTCTAATAAGAAAAGGTAATTTTAAAAAAGTACATGCATTGTTTACTTTCTGCTTTCTAATATCCTGCAAGTTTAATAAATATTTAGTATGCATAGAGCAGGAAAAAGACTGAAATAATTTTGATAAAGTATCTAGTTAAAAAGAAAAAGAAAAGAAAAGCATTTTTTTTTTCTTCCTAGTCATCTGGCTTACCTATCTGGAGTTTTACATAGTATAAGAGTGAATTTATCTAAAACACACCTGTATGGTAAGACCTCATTATTATCCCTTTTCCCCCAAAGTCTGTTGAGCAGAAAAAGAATTGAAATGATTTAGAGTGCATGTTTATTGATTAACCTAAATTACTTTGTTTTATTCTCTTTCGAAATATGTTTATCTGACTCTGAAGGTATTGCGAAATCATTTGGCTCATTCAATGCATTTAGGAGGCTTTTCAGCTCAGTAATATATAAAAGGCGTATATCACGGAGCGACTGCGTGAGACAGAGGGAAAAACATTACTTTCGGCGGCATCAACCCTGGCCTCGCCCTCCCCGCCCCCCGCCCTCGCCCCGCGTATTCCCGGGGTAGAGAAGCGCTGGAGGCCTTTGGGGAAAAAGCACGCGAGAAGCCGGGCGCCCTATAAGATGCTGTGGGGAAATGCGTGGGCGTGCGGGCTGCGTTTCCAGGAAGTTTTGCCATTGGTAACACACTGATATATCCTAAGTTCGAGAGATTTCAGCGACAAAGTTCATTCCTTTGGAAGAGGTTTGGCATCCACTGTGTGTTTCTCTTGTATGCATTAGAATGCTGAACCAGTCCCGACGTAAGAAAAGAGGTCAGGTTTATTCAGGTGTTGTACTTTTATTATATTAGTGTTATTTTTATAATTTAGATCTTGCACGTAGAACCAATTAGTCCAAAATGGATGTACTGCTGTGTTCTGACCCAATTCATCTCATTCGACAGAGCCCAGCTCATCACCTTTGCTAGGCCACCTGGCGAGTGCAGCTTAAAAATGCAAAGAAAAATAAGGCATTGGCGGGCATCTTTGGGCGAATATTCACCACAAAACGAGGACCCACAAAGAACGGGAGCCTACTGTGCTCTCAACACGGGCTAAGGAGACGCTGTGTTCACAGTTCGTTTAACTTTTTAAGGAAATTTGAAAACAAAAAATCCAGACTTTAAATGATGACGGACTTCACAGTGAAAATGGACCCATGATGCTACCGACATAACTGAATAGAATCCTCGCTAAACTAGGATCTTAATTCTATCAGAATCCAAGCTAATCAGCAAAAAAGGGGTGATTGATAAACCCAGTCAGAATAATCCTCAGCTCTTCTTCATGATTTAAGCTGCACCCCAGGGTCTGTGAGTGCTCATGATAGCATGTGATCGCTCGAAGACTTAATATAGACAAAGAGGAGGAAAAGTCGACGTCCATTTAATCTTGTTCACATTCTCATCGTGTGTCCACCGAAATCAGTAAGGGACACAGAAAGCAGTTATTGAGGAAAAGTTCCACAGTGTTCAAAATGAGCAATTATCTTTTCTTTCAAATATTTTTAAAGCCAAAGGAGAGCTAACAACATTAAGGCTAGGGCAGGCCCTTCGTCGCGAGGTCATTACAGTGGCAAAAAGTCTTCCACGGCCCGTGCCTGGGCTAGCGAGACGCCCTCCGCGCGGGTTCCCGTGTGGGGTGAGTGCATTTCTCTGGGTTTTCCAAGAAGAACATTAGTATTAGGAGAACCGATGATGAAAAGATGCTCCCAGCCATCCTCGGACAGGGCCCTCCCTTCGTCACCGTCATAGAGTGCCCTAAGCAGTGCATTCACGCTGTTCAATGGCACGTGTAGAATCCTGAGTGAAAACATCCCTAATTCAGAGCAGCGCAGGATTTTATCACGTCCGCGTCGGTCTAGCCTCTGAAACTGTGACTTTGCCGTGTGCCGAAGCGAAACTCGGTAATGTAGACCTGGCCTGAGTCACGTGCTGGTAGAACGGCCACGATGTTTTGACTTTGTTGGGTCACTGACTGACGGTGGCACTTCTGATGAAAAGATCGAGACTGTACCAGAAAGGTGCTTTCCTTTGATTTTATTAGACTACCGCATTCATTTGTGGGCGATTGCTACAGCTGAACGATTGTCCTTATTGTCGCACATTCTCAAGCTGTCTTTCATCTCACTTAGTGATTTAATAATAGCAAACAGAGGGTGTCACAGATGCATTGACATCTAGAGCATGCATTTTATTAAGCTCGTAGGAATTAAAAAGGGCGTGCAACGCACATACAGTGGAAAAAGTTAGGTTGAGGCTTGGAAGGAGGATGGCCGGGCCCATATTGTATTTGGAGTGACAAACACACCCGCCTCACGTTCGGACTAAACTGGACACGGTTTTAAGTGTACGGGGACACTGATGTCCCTCAGGGTTCAAGGGTCATGGTCCTAGACAGGACGTCGCTGTTACCACGCCTGCATTCGAATGGTGAAGTCTGGCTGGGCGGACCACACCAGGAATATTTGTAACGTACTGTTCCGCTTTGAGCTGTGGTTCTCGGTCTTAACCACAGAGAATCGTTCAGCATTTTCGCGACAGCGCACCTGCCACATGCAGGCCGGCGAGGTCGCCTTTGTCCATCCGCCCACAGCCCTCTCAAACAGGCCTGCTCCTTGTGGAATTTGATTAAGAACGCACAAAAAAATGGTGCTAAATGTGTAAGAACAAAGTTAAAAACTACTAACTTACATTTTGTTTTGATTTAATTTTTGTATGTTTTGAAGGATTTTAGTACTTGTCACTGCTTTATTATATAAAGTATATGAAAGGCAGTTTATTTATTTTTTTCTCCCTAATAACCGCAGAACTAGAAGTAGACAAAGTACTCTGGGATTCAATACACTCCATTTTTGAAAGATGTCAGATATTTGACTAAGTTATATCAGAACATGTCTTAGAAGTTCCCCAATAAATTGTTCCAGGCAAAATTATCAGTGGGTGCTAAAATTAGTCGCTGAAAATATTATGGGAAATGGAATATTGACACAGACTCAACGAATGTCTCCATAAAATACTATTTATGAAAAGAAAAAATGGGCTTTTCAGTTGAAATGCCTGCCAGACATCGCTTAACCAAGAACTTTAATATCCCAAATAATATATTAAGAATATGTGCCTCCTGCAGTAATGAACTGAGACGAACACAGTACAATCCTGAATATTTTGCAAAATAAAATTGTCTAAACCTAATTATGAGGATACAAACCCAAACTGAGGGACAGTCTACAAAATGACTGGCCTGTGCGCCTCAAAAATATCAGGACAAGAAAGACACAGAAAGACTTTCATGATAAGAGGGACGAAAGAATGAGGAGAAATAAATGGAATGTTTAAAGCTACATGGGATTTTGGACCAAAAAAAAAAAAATCTGTGAGATAATTGGTAAAATTTGAGTTAGGTCTATCAATTAGGTAATGGAATTGAATCAATGTTAGTATCTTGATTTAAACAATCATATGGTTATTATGGAAGCTTGTTTTTATTCTCAAACATTTCAGGAAAAATATATATAGAGAAAAGAATAATTAAGCATGTGATTAAATATCTCACGTCTTAACATTTGGGGAATCTTGGTGATGGGCACATGGAATTTTTTGTACTATTTAGGCAATACTTTTATAAGCCCGAAGTTATTTCAAAATAAAGTTAATTAAAAAAAAAAAACACCTCTCTTATATTAAATTGTTGTTATTATTTGCCTTTTTTAATGAGAGGGCCACGGACAAAAACTCACTCTGTGCCACGGGTAATTAACCTCTGTAATGATTCTATTTATTACAGCATAGTTTCAGTAATGAAATTAATGGATTCCGGCTACGCCTGAATATTGACAATAAGTGAGTAGGTGATCCTTCTTTGTATGCAACCGATGGGAAAACCTTTCTAGTTTTTTTTTTCTCTGTTAAGTCTTCATGTTGTCAGGTCACTTTAACCTTTAAGCAGAGTCTGAGTTTTAATCATAACACATATTCAAGCAAATGAAAACTACTACAAGGTTTGAAGCATTTCGTGTGTGAATTCCCAGGTACGTCGAAAGAGTCACTGACGGTCTTCCTACGAAATCGGTGGGTTCCGAGGGGGCAGAAAATAGAAAGATCTGTCGTTAAAAATGCCTGTGGCCATTCATCTCCGGTCAAAACTGCAAAATGACTCCCTCCTCTGGAGTAGAATCTCAACTACTTTCTTACAAATATCCAGACAATCTATTCTGCTTTTGTATTTTTTTTCTCCAAAATTTATTAAAACCATCAGTTCTCCAAATTGGCCACATATTTAACAGCTGGTCCTCTGGATTCGTTTTCTAGGTAACCCCCACAGCCAGTGTCCCCACACCAAGACTGTCACCGTCTTGTCGTCAATACTATAATGGCAATGAAGAAGTGCAATGATCCCCGGTCTCACGTCGGTCACCCTCAAATCACACATGGAGGCTTAGATTTCCAGGAGATCTGAGAACCCCGGAATCCCTCGTTATATAAATGGCTAATCTGAGACTCAGAAAATGTGAGTGCGCCTTTCCTGAACTGGTCAAAAACTCAGCGATACCCAAGTTGAAGAACAATCTTCGCTAACTTGATCATGATAACAAGACCAAAAGGTAATGACTGGCTTTAGAAAATTGTGTTTATAAATTTAAGTTGAATATAATCGGGAAGATAAATTCTGTATCACATAGGTAAATCGAAATGCTCACTAGCTTCATCGGAAAGTAACTACATTTAAAAATACTATAGGCATAGTAAAGATCACAAAGGTTTTACAAACATAACGGTTGATACCATATTAATTAAAGGCACTTTTTTTTTTTTACAGAAATGATGTTTTATGAATAACTTCAATAATGTAAGTGCTGAGTCTTTTATTTTCATAGTCAATATTCTCTACGCATTTTTTCTATTTCAAACTGTAACTGACCGTGGTGAAGGCCACTGATTCAGAGACGTCTGAGAGCGACTATCCACACGATTCGGAATGGACATCAGCGCCACGCAAGCCAACGTCCGGCCGACCCGCTCTGCTTGCGAGGCGCCGCCTGTTAGTCTCCCGGCGTGAACGACAAGGGCAACTCTCACCAGCATTTGCTGCTACTTTCCTTAGGGCACAAGGGACCGAGCAACGAGAAACGGCCTGGAACGGGGACACGGCAGTGCATGAGAAGCAACGAGCATCCTCACCAGCCGACCAACCCACGAAGCAGTGGAAACGTCAGTGTGTCTGCCAGTGAGAAATCTTGCCAGGCGTGAGGACGCTCTGACACAAGTTTTAGCTCCTACGACGGCTGCAACGGCCAGTTTTACGAATAGCTCAAATTTCTGGGAAGACGACGCGTCAGACACTACGGCGAGCTCTGTATCACCTACGACGCAGGTGTCACTTTTGTCTTCATTTCTGTAGAGACGCAAACAAACGCTAAGGTCTGGAGAGGGGTCCTCGCCTTTCCCCCGGAAAGCGCCCACCTGCGCACCTGCCAAGCTGGTCCCATAGCAGCTGGGAAATAGGGTTCAATCGGGCGATGGGCTTGGAGGCTCCCCATGCGCAGTATCAAAGAGCGCAGTGGGTGCAGATGTCGGAAAGGTGATCTTTTCCTGATTACATGACCACTCTTCCTTTTTCGGTCGGAGGTCCAGGTCCCGGGTCGGTGCTGGCCCGTCTCTGGCCTTGCTCCTGCATTCCCTCCAGCCGTCTGACCCACCGTTCGCCACTTCCTCGCCACTTTGATCCTCAGCTCAGGAAGTGTCAAACCGCGCACATGTCCTCCGACGCCATTCTTCTTTATAAAAATCATCGGGGCGATTCTAGACTCTCTGCCATTTCTTATAAAGTTTAGAACCAGTATGTCAATTTCTACATACCCCCAAAGGTAGAAAAAGAGAGAGAAAGAGGGAGGGAGGGAGAAAGAGAGAAGACAGAATGAGGGGAAAGCCAGCATTCTGGGCTCCTGATTGCAATAGCGTCGATTCCATAGACCATCTCCAGGTGGGTAAATTTATATGTTAAAAATATTATCTTCTGATCCATTATTTCTAGCTCTGTATCTATCTGTAGCTCTCCTTTTATTGGGATCTTTTATAATCCTCTCAGCTGTCTTATCATTTTAGCATAGTCTCGCATGTACTTTGTTAGATTTATTCCTAAACATTTTATATTTTGATGCTGTTATAAATAGCATAGTCTTTAAGATTAAACGTTCCCGCTGTTCATGGCTGGCGTTAATATAAATGTTGGCCTTGTTGCAAGGTGCGATTGTTAGGTCAGTTGTTCTAGTAAATTTTGATAGATTAAAAAAAAAATCCATGGTGGTGATGATGTCCTAGAAATAGACATTTTCCCACTTTATTGCTATGCTTTTCATCTTATTGTCTTGCCTCGTAGCACTGGCTGGGAACTCCACAATAATCTGAACAAAAGTTGTAAAAGTAGGTATTTTTGCCTTGTTTTTGATCTTATGAAGAACACGTTGTCTCTTTTCGAGAAAGAAATGAGCTATGAAATGTCTGTGGATGCTGTGTTTAAGAGTTTTCCTTTAGTCTCTCGTTAGCTGAGAGTTTGTACATAAATAAGTATTGAATTTTTGTCAAAAGCCTTATCTGCATCTACTGATATAATTGTGTGGTTTTTCCTTTTTAGTCTGTTAATATTGTATGTTACATTAATTTTCAAATGTTAAACCGAACTTCTTTTCCTAGGATGGACTCTCCTTGTTCATGGTATGTTCTAGTTTATAAATTACTGAATGTGATTTGCTGAATTTTAAAAAGTGTTTTGGGTTTCCATTTTTATGTAGTGGAAAATGTTTTCTTATTTTCCTTGTGATATCTTCTTTGACCCATGGGTTATTTAGAAGCATTGTTCATTTTCCAAATATTTAGATATTTTCCAGATACTCTATTATCAATTTCCAGTCTACATCTGTTCTGATGAGAGAATAGATTTTATATAATTTCAAACATTTTCAGTTTATCTGGCCATTTTTTAATGACCCAGGATATAGTTGATCTTGGTAAATGTTCCACGTGCACTTGAAAAGAATGTGGATTCCGCTGTCGTTGGTGGAGTGTTTTAAAAATAGCATTAGGACAAGTTAGTTAAATAGTGTTAATCAATTTCCATGTCCTTATTAATTTAGGTCTACTTATTCTATCAATTATTGAGAAAGAATTGACAGACTTTCCAACTGTGGTTGTAGATTTGTCGATTTTACTTTTCAAACGTATCAGTTTTTGCTTCATTTATTTCGAAGCTCTGTTATTAAGTGCAGACACATTGAGGGCTGTTATGTTCTTTTGATGAATTGACTCCTTTGTCATTATGAATTGTCTACCTTTGTTTCTGGGATAGCCTTTGTTCTAAAACGTTTTTGTCTGACATCAATATAACAGCTCAGCCTTCTTTGATAAGTATGTGCATTACATAGCCTTTCGTTTTTATTTTTGACTTTTCTGTGCATTTATGTTTACGTACATTTCCTCATAGATTGCAAATAGTTTGGTTTGCTTATAACTGACAGTTTTCTCTCTTATTTGGAGATTTTAGAGCATTTAATCTCACATATGTGTTAATACACGTAGATTTACACAGACCAGCTTACCATTTGTTTCCATTTCTTTTTCCATTTTGTTTATTGACTTTTTCCTTTCACCCTCTTCTCATGGATTGATGATACTTTAAATTTCCGTTTTATTCCCATTATTCACTTGCTAGCTAAACCTTAATCTCTTACTGTTATTATATTTTAGTGGTTACTCTAAGGTGTCAAGCCTTTTTTTTCTTACTACAGCTTTCCTTCAAATGACATCTCACGTACCGTGCGAGAACAGTTCAAGCAGATATTTCCAGTTGCTTCTGCGTGCTCGCTGTGTTAGTATGTCATGTATTTTTTGTTCATATGTTATAAACCCTAAAATACATTTAAAAATTTTTTCGCTTTAAGCAGTCAATTCTTTTTGTAGTCAAAAAGCTCTTAAAAAGATTAAAATTAGAAATATATTTAGTCACATATTTACCATTTCAAGAGCTCTTTATCCCTTCTTGTAAGTTTGTGTGGCATTTGGTATTTTTTCCTTCCGCCTGTACAGTTTTCTTTGACTTTTTTTACACTGTACACATGCTGGCAATGAATCCTCTTAATTTTTTTTTTGAAAGATGTTTTCTCTGGGTATAAAATTCTAAGCTACAGATATTCTTTCTGTTTTCCCTGCTTTAAAGGTCTGACTAAATTTTCTTCTGGATTGTACAGTTTATCTTCTGAGAATAAGTCTGCTATCATATGATGTTCGTTCCTCTGTACATATGGAACTTTCGTCTCTGGATGTTTATAAGATTTGTTTTTCTGCTTGGTTTTCAGGAATGTGATTTTAGAGTGACTTGGTATAGTTGTCTTTACTCAGGTAGGTGTTAGTTATGCTTCTTGTAGGTTTACAATTTGCCTCAAATCTGAAAATTTTAAGCCAATATTCTACAAGTATTAATTTTTCTTATACGTCCCAACACCTCTGTGCATTCGTGTTACATGTATATGAGATCACGTGATTTTGTCCCATTGGTCAAGAAATGTTCTATTATTATCATTATTTTTCCTTTTCTCTGAGCTTCACGACCAGAAAAATCGAAAGAGGCATAGAGATTAGTGGTGGGTAAGTGGCAGAATTACTGTGGGCGGTAGCATTGTGGGGGAGCGTGTCCTAACCATCGAGATTAAGCACGGTCCCAGACGTGAACTAAGCAGCAAGGACTCAGTGCAAAGGGTAGGGAGCCAGTGGTGGGCAAGCCAAGGGCGGGGTGGAGTGAGTCACAGTTCCTGAGAGCGCGTGGACGTTCGGTCAGCGAACGATCGCTTGCACTGGAGTCCTTTAAAAATGGGAACAGTGATGGCGGCTTTGTTATTGGCTGATCGAGTTAACAAGCGGATAGTGCTTGGAACATAGGGTGTTCCACGTGAGCCGGTGAAAAGTGAAAACAGGAAGGCACGTGTGGTCTGCATTTCAGCAGTTATTGCGGGGTTTAGGATTTGGGGGGCTGTAACAGCTGGTGAAGAGTGGACTCGGGGAGGAGATCTCTGTGAAAGAAAGAGCGCTGGGGAGAGAGGGAGAGATGTTGGGGTCTGCCGGCTTTTTTAGTGGGGGTTCTCAAGAAATCATTTAAAACACATAATTGCTTTTTAATTATGTTTGGATACGGGACAGATATATATTTTTTAATTCAGGATGGATGATGAAGCAGCTCTGGCATGTTGGTTTTATTGTTTGTTGGTGAATACGTTTAAAAGCACAGAATTCTTATAGAAATAACAACGATCGATTGGTTACATCCTATCAACTTAATAACAAATAAGAGCAATGACCACTGATAGCATTACTTAATCAGGCAGAACAGAGGTGGCATCCTTCAGTATGACTTACACCACCAAAAGCAGAATTTTAGTATCAGTTGACATTTTTATGAGACATTGCTTTGCATGTAATATTTCAATTTTCAGTGCTTTCATTCTTTAGAGGCAAACAGGAAGAGGAATGTTCTCGGAGAACAGACTGGAATAAAAAGTAGTAGTAGAATATTGATGAGGTGCTATTGAAAAGTATTAATTACCAGGGTGAGAAACTATGTGTTATAATAATTAAAACTAATTGATCCTGAACTAGAATGTCCTCATTTATAAAATAAATTTAACAGTACTAATTTTTAAATTATTACATGAGCAAGGTCTATAGATGCTCTCAGCATTTAGAGGAGAGGAAAAATATTAGGCATCAGTATTCCACAAATGAAATGTTGGCATCACTGTTCCGAACGGAGACTCCTGAGGGGTCTGCGATGCTGGGGACCCCGGTGCTGAAGACTTGATTTGAGAACCTGAGGGTACCACCCTCGCCCAGCGCTCTCCCAGGCTGCAGAGCCAAACCAGGGGGTCGCGGGCCGGGGTGCCACGTGGGGACGCTTGGAGCCACTGCAGGTGGTATGCTACTTATAAGAGACTCACTTTAGACCCAAACACTCACATGCAGAATAAAAGTAAAAGTGTGAAAAAAAAGATATGCCAGAGAAATAGTAATCAAAAGGAAGCGGAGTTGGCATTACTAAACTAACATCAGACAAAAGAAACTTGAAGTCAGACTTTTTTTTTATAAGAAAAAGGCATTATTTATTGGTGAAAGGGTCAATTTATCATAAAGTAATCAATGTTAAGCCTATACACACCAAAAATAGAGTTCTGAAATATATAAATATATGAAGCAAATCCTGACAGAACCAAAAGAGAAATAGACACTTCTACAAAAGTAGCTGAGACTTCAATACTGACCTTAAATAGTAGATAGAACACCCAGACAGAAGATCAGTCAAGAAATGCGAACTTGAACAACACTGTAATCTGACTAGACCGAAAGAGCACCCTAACCAGCAAAATCAGAATACAGCAGACTGCACATTCTTCTCAAGTGCATGGTGCGTTGAGCTTTCCACGTGTCAGACCTTAAAGCAATTATCGACAAATTTAAAAACACCGAAAACATAGAAAGTATCCCCTATGACCATAATGTAATGAAGCTAACAATTAACAGAAGGAAAACTGGAAAATTAACAAATATGTGGAAATTAAACCAGCCACTCCTCAGTAACCAATGAACAAAGAAATTATTAGGGAAATTAAAAAACACTTTGGGACAAATAAAGTAAAAGAAAATACAGCCTACCGAAATTTAGGGGACACAGCAAAAACAGTGATCAGAAGGGAATGTATGCCTATAAATTACTCCATTAAAAAAGAAGCGATATCTCAAATCAAAAATCCAATTGTACACTCATGGAACTAGAAACAGAAGAAATTCGCAAACTCAAATCTAGCAGAAAAAGTAATTAGAATAGAGATAAATGTAATAGAAAATAGTTAAACAATATAGAGAAACAACAAAACCAGGAGCTAGTGCTTTGAAAAGAACAACACAATTAACAAGACGTCAGCTAGATCGACTAAAAAAAAGGACACATCAACCTTATAGAAAGTAAAAGGATTTTAAGAACTTACTATGAGTAATTATAAGTGAACACATTAAGTAATCTAGAATAAATTGACAAATTTCTAGAAATAGAGGTTAGCAAAACTGACTCAAGAAGAAATATAAAAACTTAGTCCTATAAAAGAGATTGAATCAGTAATAATAAAAATAAATCTCAACAAAGAAAAGACCAGGACAAGATGATATCACTGGTGAATTCTACCAAACATTTAAAAAGAACTCCGATCTTGCTCAAAATCTTTCACAAAATAGAAGAAATACTTCCTGATACATTCAATGAGGCCTTAAGCCAATGAAATATACCACAAGCAAATTGCAAATAATATATCCCCGATGAATATAAATGTAAAAATCCTCCATAAAATACTAACAGACTGAATCCAACGGCACATTAAAAGGGTTCTACACCAGGACCAAGTCAAGGTTATCTCATGAATGCATGGGTCATTTAAGACAGAAATCAATAAATGTCACACACCCCATTAACCAAGAAAGGGGGAAAAAAAAAGACTACAAGATTATCTCAGTGGACAGAAGAAGCAGTTGGCAAAATACATCACCTGTTCATTATAAAAGCACTCAAAACAACAACAAACAGGAACTGAAGGAATCTACTCAGCATAATAAAGGGCTTTTATCAAAATAATTAGAGCTAACTTGGTAATTAAAGCTGAAAAATTGAAATCTTTCTCCCTAAAATAAGGAACAAGTCAAAAAATGCCCACTTTTTACCATTGTTATTCAACGTGGTACTGAAAGTCCTAATTGGAGTAATTAAGCAAGAAAAAATAAAAGGCATCCAAATGATAAAGAAAAAGTAAACTCTCTCTGCTTTCAGATGAAGTGATTCTGTATAAAGTCCCAAAGAATACACACACACACACACACACACACACACACACACACACACCTACAACACCTACTAGATCTGATACAGCAAAGATGTAGGATACGAGACCAACCTACGAAATCCCTTGTGTTTCTGTGCACCAGCAATGTGCCATCTGAAAAAAAAGCTTAAAAAGCAATTACATGTATGGCAGCATCGAAAAGGATAAATATCTACAAATAAATTCATGCAAACTGGCACAAAATGATTTGGGCTCTGAAAATGGACATAAGCACTGCCCAGGTCACAGAGTCCTGTTTCGGGCGTGGTGACGCAGGTGATTCTCTGTGACAGTGTGCCGGCCAGGGAGGAAGCATCTAACACTCCCAGTATTGTTCTTACGGGCAAACGCTGCTCTCATTCTAAGGCTTTTTAATTTCACATACATGCAAAAGAAAACAAAGCAGGAAGCACATCATGTGCTGCGTACACACTCACGGGAGTTTGCTCATCTTCAAACTCGCGGAGGCGGAGGCGCGGGGAGCATCTCACCGCCACGCGCCCGGTATTGCCACCGAGGGGACGTGAGTTTCCACATTCTCTCTTGTTTTTAGAGATGGTGTAAGAAATGTTTAAGTCAAACCTTCTCCAGGGTGCCGGGGATTGCTTAATATTTAAAAGTCACTAAGTGTTCTGTTTGAAGGACAACAAGGGGCACGTGGCTGAACAGAGCCAACCCCTCTGAACACAGCCGTCCACCGGAACCTCGACTGCTAACATGTCTGCCGCCTCCTCTGTGGAAGCGAAAGCAGCCAGTCCCCACTGCACCTGTTCACATGCTTTCTAAAGTGGAACCTGAGCTTCCACTTGGGACGCGCATCAGAAAAAAAAGTTGACTCTCGTGCTGGTGGGATGTCATTGTCTCTACAGTAAAAGGGTCAGCCAGTACCTACCACATCAGTAGAGGATCTGAGGCCTGAACACAGTGTTTTGACATTACATGCGACGATTATGCCACTTGTGTGACTGAATTCTGTTCGATACAAATGTCTTATCAGTAAATAATTTTCAGTCTCCTCTCCTGCTGATCCTAACACAGTGTCACAGAGGGGATGAGGTTGGGGATGGAGGGACATCAAAACACCTTAAGAACTGCCCGAAAACAAGAAAAAAATAGAGTGTGAAAATTAATGTATACGTATGTTCAAACCCACAAAATGTAAAGTTATTGTAAATCAATTGCATATAAATAAAGCTGTTAAAATTAATTTAAAAATATATGGACACCCAGCTGATCAATGTCCCATGGAAATAAATAGTGTCCCTGGTTGACTGACTCAGAGGATTTTCCTATTGTTAAAATATTGTCCATACTATTCAAAGCAATCTACGATTCAATGCAACCCCTATCAAAATTCCAATGGCATTTTTTTACAGTAATAGAACAAACAATCCTAAATTTCTATACAACCACAAAAGACCCTGAATAGTCAAAGCAGTTTGGAGAAAAAGGAACAAAGCTGGAGACTTCATGCTTCCCGATGTCGAATTATACCACAAAGCTATATTAATCAAAACAGTGCAGTATTGGCATAAAAACAGACACTTAAATCTGTGGAACAGAACAGAGAGCCCAGAAATAAACCCACGCACATATGGTCAATTCATCTGCAACAAAGGAGCCAAGAATATGCAATGGGGAAAGGACGGTCTCTTCGATAAACGCTATTGGAAAAACTGGACAGCCACATAGAAAAGAATGGAACTGGACTGTTATCTTACATCATGCACAAAAATTAACTCAGAATAGATTAAAGATTTAAAATGTGAGACCTGAAATCATAAAATTCCTAGAAGGAAGCAGGCGGTGAACTCCTTGACATCAGTCTTGACGCTGACTTTTTTTTTTTTGGATTTGACACCAGAAGCAAACGCAACAAGGCAAAGATAAGCAGGTGAAGCTAAATCCTATAAAAGCTTCTGCACCGCAAAGAAACCATCAACAAGATGGAAAGGCGACCTAGTGAGTGGGGAAACGCGTTTGCCAATCACAAACCTGATAGGGGTTCATATCCAAAATAGATAAAAAACTCACGCCACTCAATACCAAAAAAAAAAAAAAAATCCACTTAGAAAATAGAAGTTCTGAGTAGACATTTTTGTCAAAGGCATATAGATGGCCAATAGCTACATAAAAAGATGGCCAGCATCACTGATCATCAGGGAGAGCCAAAGCTAAACCACAACGAGATATTATTTCAAACCGTTTAGAACGGCTCTTATCAAAAAGACGAGGAGTAACGATGGTCAGCGAGTGTGAGGGGAAACGGGAACGCCGTGCCCTGCGGTGTGAATGTCACCTGGTGCAGCCACTGCGTCATCGAGTAATTCCCCTTCTGGGTCATTAACCGAAGGGGAAAAACCCACCAAGTCGAAAAGTTATACGCAGCCCATGCTCATTCTAGCAGTTTAGAACAGTCGAGTCCCAGAAACACCCCGAGTTGTCATAGACGGAGGGGCGTGTGGGGATGCGGTGCACATAGTCACAACGGAAGACGACTCAGCCATCACGAACGAATAAAATCTCGCCATTTGGGTGACATGAGCGGAGCGTGAGGGCGTTATGTGAGGGAAGTGAGCTGGACAGAGAAAGATGTCACTTCCATGCACAATATAAACCACGGAAACAAACAGCAAAACGAAACAAAACGAGCTCCTATGCCGAGAACAGCTGGCGGTCGCCAGGGACGGAGGCGGAGGCTGGCAGGTGGGCAGGAAAGGGGGTCAAATGGACAAACTTCCAGTTTTAAATAAGTCGCGGGAGGCGAGTCCGTTTCCTGGTGGCCTGGGACAGGAATGGAGGCTGGTCTGACGCCACAGGCACGTGGGCCGAAGGGGGACTCTCTCCTCCTGTCCCTGGCTTCGGACTTCCCCGCTCTTCTTTGTCCCCCATCCCTGTCTCGTGGGTGGGCTAGACGTTTTCCCATGGGGAGAAGACAAAATTCGGGGGCCAGCGGGGCCGCCGGCTGCGCGTCGCGTGCGCACGGCGGGCATAACTGTGCCTTTCGCCTCGGAAGCATCTCTTCAGTCGTGGCTGTCATTCGACGCGTGTTCCCGTGTGTCTCCCACACGCCGGGCACTGCGCAGGGGACAGGCACACAGAGGTCGACGTGCTTCCGGGGAGGGAAACGCACACACGCCAGGGCCCCGAGGCCTCGTGTCCCAGGCCACGGCCCTGCGCCCTGCCTCGCGGACCGCCCGCGAGCGTTCCAGAAAGTCCGATATTCTGTGTGTGGTCTGTCACGGCTGATGATTTCCTCATTTCGCTCGAGTGCTCGTGGGTCCAAACTGCCTGGGCTATCTCTACCCAAGAGGCTAAGGGAAGAATGTGCCTTAACTTCCAGCATATGCTTTCCCACAGCGACGAGAGTGGCTGTCGGGAGTAGAGGGCAGAGACAGGGGGTGACACAGACACAGCCCCCCAGACGCACGGGGCGGCCCAAGGCCACGGCCACCCCTGTGTCCTCTGCTCGCTCCTGCTTCTCGTTTCACATTCCAGGCGAGTCAGTGAGTGGACAGTAAGGGTGACACGCTGGTGGCTTCCATGTGGCCAGGACAACCTACAGCGTTTGCGAGGATGTTGGTGTTTTCTTGGTAATATTGAGGAGCGTGTTGATGTCCTCGACGCCATGGTCCTTAATGATCTGGAAAGTATCTCACGGGTCTTAGAGCCCAGCCTGACACGGGTGTCGTGGAATATAAAACTGTGCGTTGGAAATATTTGGGGTTTGTGTTTTAAAACTGAGATACTTTCCTCTTTCAAAACATAAAATCCACAATTTTTTAATATAAATATATTCAAATATATGGAGTTAACGAAAAAAGAGTAATTTGAGGTTTAAACTTAAAGAGACAGTGTATTATTTCTTTTAAAAATATTAATGCTAAATGCATGTCTTCCTAGATAAAATGTGATAATTATGATGGCAGTACACATGTCACAATAATTTATAAGCTGTCAGACGAAAATTTCATATTTTGAAGTAAATATTGCATAAAACTTCCTTTTTAAACAAATTTAAACGCAAACAATTTTAGTTTATGAAATGACGGTATCTGTGTTCATTTACTCCTGGAAAATTTTCTAGCTCGGTCTAACCTTAATTTTCTCTCCCTTAGTAAAAGAAGTTTGTTGAATTTAAAAGCTGTTTACTCAAACAAAATAACTTGAACATTACCATAATATACAAAGAACCTTCATGCTTTGCATAAATTATTTTTCATTAATAGCACAGCATGAGATGCTCGCTTGAATAACTTTTTTGTCAATACTAAAAAGAAACTGCTTTCAGAAAAGAGTTATGCATAAAATTCATAGACAACTAATTTTCATCTTAACAAATAAACATTGAAGTCATTTTTTAGAAGCCTGTGTAATTCAGAGTAATTTCCCGAATTATACTTTTGGCTGATATGTCTCCTTTGAGACTCACAGCTCACATACTAACATCCCTAAATCAAGCTGGTGGCTCTCGGAACATTCCACGGTCACTGAACAACACGTCTTGCCGTGATTTATTTGCCTATTCGCACTAGTAAATTCACGTGTGTTTGCTTTACTTCCGGTATGTCACTGAGACCGGGTCCTCTGATCAGGCCTCGTTGGTGGTGGGGAGACAAGCGAACGCCCGTTTGCCTTAACTCCATCTCCGTGCGTGGAGCCCCGGCTGGGAAGAAATGAACACCAAGAAATGAACGCATCGAGGAAGCCTTCCCGGTTGATTTCCTCATCCGGTCAAATCCCGAATATAATTTTTGAGCTACAGTTGACTATACTGAAGAGGAATTTTCCCTCAAAAGGCTAATCAGCTCTTTGTTCTGCTTCTGTAGATACGCTTGCTGCCTGGGCCACACTCGAAATTAACTAAAGAGTCACCTTCCCTTTTGCTTGTTCTGTCTGAGCAATAAATGTAACTGCCTGTACCCACTAGAAACTCCTGCACTTTACAATACTAAGTAACTACCTGCGACCATAGCAACTACCTCACTTTGTAAGTCTTGTAACTGCCTGCGACCCATAGCAACTCCCACGTTTTGTAACCGTCTGAGGACAAATGAACCAATCAGCCCATGCCAAATAAGTTCCATATAGGCAATGTTGCAACCGAGCTGGGGGCCCGGATCTTCAGAGCGCTAGCTCCTCTGGGACCGCCAGCTCCTCTGGGACCGCTGGTGTAATAAACCTGAGTTCTCCAACTCGCCGAGTGCCGCTTGGTTTCTCACAGGTCAGATTTTTACAACTTTTCTGCAACAATATGGGGCCGACAACAGAAATCCCCACATTCAACGATCAATCATAGTTGCGGAAAAAGTATTTACATTTATCTATTGAAGCTGAAGTTTCCCTAAAAGTGACCTTAATTATTAAAGAAAGAAAATTTTTAGAAAATTGTTTTAACATACTTGCGAAATATCCTGGGTCTTTCACTCATCGAGAATCTGTTAAGATCAAAAACTGAGTCATGCGTGGCTGTTCACTAGCAGAATTTCTACCTTTAAAACAAGTGTGATTATGCATTATTCACATTTTAACAAGTGAGTAACGTCATCTTTTCTGCATATACCTCTTCGCTGTGTTTTCCACACGTAATTTGTGCCAAGTCCTCACAGGTCACCTACGTCATCACTTTCCTCACTTATAAAATGGAGATAATTTCTAGCTAATATGGGTTAGAAAAATTAGGTGAGGTGAAAGCACCTGGCCTGCTGAATGAATACCTTACTGCTATTATCGTCACTTTATTATAAATATATATTTAAACCCTAAGTGTCCCCAACAAAATGCCACGACAAGAGAGAGGCAGGAGGAGCTCGGGGCTGTGGGACATGAACAGAGCCCCAGGCTTCAGACTCAGCCTGGCATTACTCTCTTGAGTCAGTTGCTAAGATCTCTACGTATCTGTGTCCTTAGTGATAAAATAATAATGTTCTTTGGAGATGCAATTCGGTTATGTTCTTGAAAGTTTTTGGAAACAACCTTCCTAGAAACATACTGCCATATGGAAGTTGTTTTAAAGATGGTGCTGCAAGAATGGGTAGGATGTTTCTGGGATGATAACAAAACAAAATAAGAGTGGAAGACAGCAGTTTGCCACACGCCCACGAGAACAGGCAGAGTCTGTGACACCACGTGCTGACGGGGACGTGGAGCTGTGGGACTCGTCACTGCTGGTGGGGACGCAAGTGGTGCAGCCACTTTGGAAGATGGTTTGGTGGTTTTTTACAAAACTAAACGGACGCTTTCCATACCATACAGAAATAGTGGCCCCTGGTGCTCGCCAAAGGGACTTGAAAACTCACGTCCTCACACACACCCACACAAGGATGTTTACAGCAGCTTTCGTCATGATTGGAACTATGATTTCCTTCAGTCGGT
This sequence comes from Pteropus medius, assembly GCF_902729225.1. Taxonomy (NCBI): domain Eukaryota; kingdom Metazoa; phylum Chordata; class Mammalia; order Chiroptera; family Pteropodidae; genus Pteropus; species Pteropus medius. Next base: position 12,566,282 of record NW_024347788.1, on the reverse strand, counting down.
GAAGGGATAAACCAGTCCATCCAGCCAATGAAACGTTACTCATCTCCGAAAAGAAACGAGCTGTTAGCCATGAGAAGACATGGAGGGACCTTAAACGCATGAGACTAAGTGAAAGAAGCCTGGAAAGGTGACAAAGGGTATGATTCCGACACTGTGACGTTCCGGAAAAGGCAAAACTCGGGCGTCAGTGACGGATCAGTGGTTACCTGGAGCCGTGGGTGGGGGAGGGACGAACAGGTGGAGACAGAGGGTTTTGAGGGCAGCGAAACTATTCTGTCCAATACTGTAGTGGTGAGCATGTGTCTTTACACACTTGTCCAACACCAAGAGTGACCCTCCTGAAAACTGTGGACTTTAAGTGATGATGGCGTGTCACTGGAGGGTCACTCATTACGGCACATGTCCCACTGTGGTGAGGGATGTTGACAATGCGGGAGGCTGCGCCTGAGTCAGGGTGGATGGCACGTGGGGAATCTGTATCTTCCTTTCAGTTTTGATGTGAATCTAAAACCGCTCTAAAAACTCTAAGTCTCAAAAAGGCTTCCAGCTGAATCGCAGAGCCCGAAGAAGGTCATGGAGCAGACAGCTTTCAATTCCAGGCCTTAAAGTTAATTATTATTATTATTATTATTAAATTATTATTATTTCTTATTATCATTATTATTAATTTTTTTAAGGCAAGGCAACCGTTGGTCGACCTCACAGATTACAAGGACCTTGTCCGTTTACAATCCCTTATTTATTTATTTTTTTTTTCGCCTACAGCACCTGGTCTTCCTAGGTGGTCTCCCATCCAAATACTAACCAGGCCCGACCCTGCTGAGCTTCCGAGATCAGACAGGATCAGGCTTGTTCAGGGTGACATGGTCGTAGACTAATCGTTATTATTTTTATAAGAAGTAAGTGCTGTTCCAGTCACTCGAGAAAGCCTAACTTAGGGAAAATAAATGCTACTATGAAGAACGGATTCAATTTCAGGAAAAGGAGACACCGATTAGAGAATTATTCTAGAACGAAAGCAATTAAGGTCTAAGTAAGTGTAGCGAGGAGGGGCCGGAGTGGAGCGTTTGCACAGAAGCCACCTGCGCACTTCCGTCACGTTCTGTCCATTAACAGGGAGGCGAAGGAAGGTCGAGGCCCACGACCCGACAGTGTGAACCGTGCCAGGTTCCAGTTGATCGGCTCACTGGCCTCTCCATGTGCCACGGTGTTGTACAGATGCACAGGAATGCAGAGAGGCTGAGTGATGAGTGATGGGGAACAGGGAGACGAAATTTCTCTCCATCATTCACTCTCTCCAGTTGATAAACACACAAGTAATGACGTTTTGAAACAATTTTGATTTTTTTTTTTTTCTGTTTCTATCACTATCCTAGGAGAAATAGAAGAGCTGGTCCCAGGGGGAAATTAATGGGTTTTTGCTATTTCCAGGCTTATTTTATTGCTGATATCTCTTCTGTAAGTTCTAGCTCACAGATTTTGGCATGCACGTCTCATATTAATTAGTTTTCCAATTAGTCTACAAAGTCCTTTAAAGCAACGACCATGTCTGTTTCTTGGGATCTCTGACTGTGAATCATACAGTGCCTGGCAGCTACAGGCATTCACGCACACAACCACACGCACGCACACACACGCACACCCACACAACCTGACTGGGAGGTCTGTAAGTGGGTCTCACGAAATAACTTGTCTTCTGTTTGAATCAAGTCTGTAGAGATCCTGGGTTAAGCAGGCTCATGTTATATACAAAATACTTGACGTATCATATGTTTTCAGTTTAAATTAAATGCCAGTGAACTGAATTGAGAGGTCAGCGGTATGATAGGGAGTGATTCAGAAAGCCGAGTTCTCCATCCAATTTGAAAGTGTCAGGGTGAGGTCACACCCTCTGCAGTCACCCAGCGAACCGTGAGGTAGTCTCAGAGGCAGACGCAGGCTGTGCAGTCCAGGCACCAAAGCCAGACACAGAGATTCATTACGAAAGGAAAGAAGGCTGTGATTTCCATAACCACAGAAATAGTGGCCGTTCGCATTTTCCTGGTTTTTAGAACGTCCGTTTCTCGTTCCAACTTCTAACTTGAACCTTCGCGTCAACTCCAGATATTTGCCCACTGAGGTTTAATTCTTTCTGTGCTTCTCTCCTGGTTCCCGTCCGCTTTGTCCCTTTACTCAGTGGTGAGTGGGGGGCCCTTCGCCTTCCTCGTTTAGAACCTGAACGTGTAAGGGCAGCTCACAGACTCACTGTCCTCGAGCTGGGTTCTTATGCCACCTGCCACCGCTTGACGGTGTTAGCTCCTCATCCCAGCTCTTCGTTGGCTGACAGGAGGGGACAGGGAGCACTGCCGAGACAGACGCGTTGCTGACTCGCACGGAGATTTAACGACAGGAAACCAAAGTCGACGAAGCATGGGCGAGCTCGGCGAGCATCACCCGTGTGGTGTCTGTGTTTGTGGTCGGACGGCTTACAGTGCCATGGGGTCCTTCTGTGGGGTCACGCGCCTATCAGTTCTCTCTCCACTTCTAGCCTACAGTTGTCCTTTGTCAATAAAAGCTTCAACCCCAATGGGAAGCGAACGTGGGAAGCCGAGGGAAAGGTGAGCCCGAGGGACATTGCAGTGGGATGCAGTTAGTGTCACACGGGAGATAATTAGCTTTTCGGAAGAGTATCGTCTGCTTGGGCGCACGTACTTATAGGGGAGGAGGGCAAGTTATCATGAAAGCATTCTGTTTTCTCGACGAAGAATTTACCAGAAAATTCCTTTGTCACTCATTTTACCCAGGTGCAGGTATGATAGGTGTAGCCCGGACAGAGTGCTGCGGTTCCCCAGATGCTGGAAGCAAACGCTCTGACTCGGCGTGACACCGAATGTGGCCGAAATTCCCCTTCCTGCGTCTGTCAGCATGCACACACGGCCATGAGCCGACGGAAGTTTTTTTTTTTTCTTAAAAAATCTTTGTAGTTAAATTCGCCTTGCATATAAAAGATAATTAACTGCCACACTGCTAAGGCTGTTTTTCAGATCATAAGAAAGTTTTAGCACGTACAGAGGGGACAGGTCAGAACGTTTGCTAAGGAAGATGTCATCCCCTGCACAGAGCACGGAATAATGTTTTCCTGTCCCAGCTGCTCCTCTCTGTGTGGACGTGCGGGGTAAGAGCTCGTCAGTGTTAGACACGGCGCTTGCTCTCACTCCAGGACCCGTGACGCAACGGGACTCAGCGTTCCCACGGCTCCAACAACCACGCGGGGGCGGATGGGTGGGAGGGTTGGGGATGACAAGGAGGAAGAAACAGAAAGAGACTGATCCAACATGTGTCCATACTCGGCCGTTAATTATATTTAACCACGTACGGTCTTTTGTTTCAAGTCAGTCATATGATTTATATTTTCAGAAATTTTCTTCCTAAAAATATTATATTGCATAATGTTTTCTCTTGAAATTGTCAAGGCCTACCATTCTTTTTTTTATTAAAAGCTAATGCAGACATGCATGTTAAAAAATAACAATTGCACAGAAAACAAAATTATCAGGAAAATGAAAAGGCGAACTGTGGAATGAGACAAAATACTTACAAACCACAGATTCAATCAGAGGTTAATAGCCAAAATACACGAGGAATGTCTATAACCCAACGGCAAACAGACAACCAATTCAAAAAAGGGTAGATTTCCTGAACAAACGTTTTCTACAAATGACATCCAGATGTCCAACAGATACACGAAAATGCGTTTAACTAGTTATCAGGGAAATGTAAATCGAAACCGCCATGAGCTGTCACCTCAAACCTGTCAGAACGGCCATCATCAAAAGACGAGTAATACCAAGTGCCGGCGAGGATGTGGGGAAACGGGCCCCTCGTGCACGGTTGATGGGATTGTGAATTGGTGCAGACACTGTGGAAAACAGTACGCACGTTCCTCAGACATTCAAACAACGACTTCCATGTGACCCAGCAACTCCTCTTCCGGACATTGATCCAAGACAAACAAAATTATAACCGTGAAGGAACGCCTGCACGCTGATGTCCATTCCATCGTTCATGACCGTCAAGGTATAGAAACAGCTGAAGTGTCCATCAGCGGGTGAATAAAGCAGATGTGACACACACACGATGGAATACGCGACAACGTGTATCTATCCACATATAATGATATATATGACTTATTGGGAATGTATGTTAACTACATTTGCACATAGGTAACGGTGTGTCGGTACACACACACTCAGGTGTGCCTCGTTTTATCGTGCTTCACAGATCTGTTTCCTTTACAAATCGAAGGTTTGCAGCAACTCTGTATCGAGCGAGTCTACTCGTGCCTGTTCCCTCTAGGATCTGCTCACTCCCGGCCTCTCTTTTGCATATTTGGGCAATAAAGTGTTGTTCTAAGGTATAATGTACATTGTCTTTTAGACACAGAGCTATCGCACACTGAATGGACTACAGTATAGTGTAAACGTAACTTTTGGGAATTTCCTGTGACATTAGCTTTATCCGGGGGTCTGGAGGAAAACACAGTACATCTGAGATGTGACAGGAGGCACTACCACTGTTTTTATTCAGTAAAACGGTGGTATTTTTCACATGAAAATTCCCAGGGAACTTCAAAATTTTTTCAAAGTCTCCCTAAAAGCATCACTGAGATACCCGCATACTGCGTTGAATATATTTCTCTTGGGAATGATCGTTCAAACACATCAGGTGGCAAAGTAAACAAACAAACAAACAAACAAAAACCAAACCAAAAAAAAAAAAAACATGATTTTTTGCTTCCAAATCTATTTTGCTTCCTTGTTCTGTAGCCACTCTGCCAATTCGCCAGTAACAAGACTTTTTCGTACCTTTGATTCAGGGCCAAGGACCGGGGCACAAATTTTCTCATGAGTCTGAGCAGCGTGGGAAAAACAAAAATAAGCAGAACACGCGAAGACTGTCCTCACTGTGCTTTGTGCAAAATGGTCATCGCGGGAAACACGACAATGACCCGCATGATGGAACCGGCTACATCCTAAGTTTCTGCGGTTGAAGTCGCCTTCGAGGCAGTCATGGAATCTACTGCTTCACAGCCGAGCCACCGTGACAAAGGAGAAGGGAGGTGATTTTTATCAGGGTGGATTCTGAGAATCAGTAAAGAGAAAGACAACTTCAAGGAGCGTAGGTTGGACCCCTTGGGGAAGGGGCAGGCACGGAGGTGGGGGACAGGTGAGGAGCGGCCACAGTGCACCCTCGCGAATCAGAGGTGACATGAGGGAGCTGTCTCTAGGAGCCGTAGGAAGTGAAAAGCACGACAAAGCTTGGCGTGCGGGGTCCCTGGAGACTGAGAGGAACGGCGAAAACACATCAACCCCACGGCCACGGGGCTGGACTGCGCCCCAGGAAGAAGCTGAACCTGGCATGAGGACTCAGAGGACTCCCGGATGTTCTGCCAGAACATTTTCTGCGTGAAGTCGAGGGCCCCTATGCTAGAGACTCATCTTCCGGCAAAGTGTGTCCTCCCTCTCAGGTCCTATGTGAAAACGCACGCGGGACGAGGAAGAAGCGAGGGCCCGCGGAGAAATAATCCTCAGGAGCGTTCCCCGTGCCGGGTCGGGGCATCCCTAGGAAGTTCCTGCTGGACCCGAGGCGAGAGACCAGCAGGACAGGGACGCGCCCATGGGACTGTGGGGGCCACGGCGGGCCAGAGAGAAAGCGGGCCCCACTCAGGCCTTGACGCGCTCTAGGCACCGTGTCCTCTGTCACCACTGCCAGTGGCTTCACAGCCCTGGGGAGCTTTAAGCCTGTCCCGACACGTAGGAGGACACTCCCCATCCTAGCAGCCAGGACAGAAAGAGAGGCACAGCCACAAACGGCCTTTCTTGCATTTTCACTGTGGGTGGAAATGGCAGCCCATCGCACCCCCCTACCCCACTCATTATGACCCTTTAAAGAACACACTTAAATAATTGAATTAATGTCCTTTAAACCTTTCTCATCTCAAAATCCTTGAAGCAAGGAGTCAACTTTATATTCCATGTGCTCGGCCGTCCGTTGCACATAAGAGATGCTCAGGGTCCCGGATGCTACTTAGGACTGTGAGCCTGGGGACTCAGCCAGGTGAAGTTTGTGTTTCCTCATTTCTAGAAATACCATCACCTGTGCCCTTTATTTTGTCATGGCTGTGTACCCCAAAGCATTCCTAACTTCGGGATGTTTTTTTTCTTTAAAAAATATAATAAGGATGGTGACAACTGCTTGTCTCATCATCAAGTGTAAAGTCACACCTCTGCCCTCTGTCCATGTTCATATGTGTCATGAGGACAGTCCCTTTGGGTCCCTGTGAGTCCTCACTGCTGGGTGAGCTCGAGGTGACTATGTGCGACTTAAGATCGAAAACAGATGCAAAAGGCAACAAGGTGTTAGAAGAAGCTGCGAGGACACGTCAGCCCCGCATCTGCACCTGGACATGGGCGACGGAAATCAGAAACTGCATCCCGACCTGATGCGGCTTAAAATTAAACCATGACCTGAGTCACTGCCGCAACATGTTGACGGCTGAGGTGTCTGTGGTGGGGCGACCCCGGCGGACATTCCTGATACATCGAACGGTGATTTCGACAATAGCCACCTGCAGTTGCTGCCAAAGAATCATATATGTTATTATTTATTCGCTGAAGCAGAAATGCAACAACTCACCCGAAGAAAGGATTTTTTAAATAAAGTGTTCGCCTATGAGAGCTTTTCTGGAAAGCTGTCGGTTCCGAATGCTGAGATTTAGGAAATTCAAAATAACGCGTTCTACGTTCACTGTATCATTCCCATCGAGTCGCTAACCCGTGAAGGAGGGTGAGTTCGATGCAGCTCTGAAACTAAGCACGCGTTTGCACGGGGGCTCCTGACGTGGTCGAATGTGCCCCCAAATGCTTCTGTGACATGCAGCGGTCACTAGAACCTGCGAAGCTGTGGGTTTTCTTGCACGGAAAGAGAGCAAGGACTTAGGAGGCACAACGTGGAGCAGAGCTGTCCACAGCCCAAACCTTCGACACGCTCTTTGTGTGTGCAGAGGGTGCGGCAGAAGTCGGTTCCATCGGAGGGTGTCACGGGCAGGTCCTCTGGGACCAAGCCGGACACAGGGCCCAAGAGCTTCGGCTCATACTGATCTTTATCGCTTAATATTCGTGCACTGAGTTAATGCACAGAGAGGTAAGAAGGAAGTGGTTGTTTAGGAAAACATTATTATTTTCTACTCTTCGCCTAAGATTGTTTTCAATACAAATAGTTTTGTTCAAGACAAGCTTTTGACCTTCTGTTGTGTTAATTTAATTTTTTATACAAATAAGCTCGTTTTTACTTTTGTTTCATTTCTTATATACTTTTTTTAGATGAATTTACAACTTCACATTTGAATAAAATACTTCTGCAAATAAAAAAAAAAGCAACTACAGGAAAATTCACCATCTTTTATAGTTGGGCCTCCAGAAATACAATTAAAGACGCCGAAGCCAGAGTGTAGTGTTTTGTAATTGAAACATCGCTATGGACACAGCGGAACCATGAGCAAAGCAGGACGAGAAACCATCCAGGGCCATCGTCAAGAAAACGCCGTAATGTCGACATCAGATGGCCCGCTGCTGGCTCCAGATCCTCAGTTAGCATTTGCAGATTCTAGCAAAACAGATATTTGCATGTCCACGTATGAGGCACATCTCAGATGGCCTTGAGCTGGGTCATCTCAGTGTCTCTGAAATCAGGACATGCTAACCCCCGCCGGGAACACGGCCTTCGGGCCCGGTGGGTGGACACGTTGAATTTCCCGTCCAGGCTGCAGGCGCCAAGCCTTCAGGCTCCTGCCTCTGCGTGTGCGTCTCTCAGGTGGTGATTGAAATTCTGCTCACCTCCACCAGACCCCTCACGAGCGCGGCAGGCTGCAGCTGCCCGGTCAGATGTGTGCTGTTTCTAGCAACATTCTCAAAATACGAATGATGACTCTGCCCGTTAATTTAGCATAGGATCTTTTTCAGGAATTTTTTTTTTGTCCTCTTTATGTGCTTTGGGTTTTGACTAGTCCAAATGAGAAGTTCAGAACTTTAGATAACCTACTTAGTAAACCTGAATTCTCAGGCGTATAACTGAATTTTAGCTGGGAGGCAAACGCAATGGAAATTTTAGAAACGGCAATACCACGCTTCTGCACGATGGGCTTACTTTTTAGAGTATTTTCACTTACATGTCTTCATGTGAGCCTTAAGACAACCCTATTCCATTTTAAAAATAAGGAACAGAGGCCCAGAGCGGCCAAAAGCAGTCAATACCACGTTCTCGCTTCCGAGGTCAGTTCTCACGACTGAATGAAGGACTGAGTTTTCAACATGAGACCAAAGCAAACGCATTTTCTTAAATTCAGTAAGGGGCATCATCAAAGTCAGGAGTGGAGTCAAATGTTGAATTATTTTGGCTGGCTGGTGTATAATTACTTGGAATTTTTAGTTTGCCTGTATACCCACGGCCTAAATTCCCTCAGCTATGATTTAAGGCACTTCCTTAGGGGGGGAAAAAAAAACCAAAAAACCAAAAAACAAAAACAAAAAACTTCATTTAAATCATATTGACCCTTTAAAAAAATAGAAGCACTGGTTACATGAGTTACAAACACAATCGGCTTTAGAATTCCAGTTTTCACGATCGTTACTTTTTTCTACCTGCAAGCACTTTTTGTGAGCATTCTACACACAGAAATCTACACGCAGAAATCTACACACAGAAATCTACACGCAGAAATCTGCATATCTAGAAATCTACACGCAGAAATCTACACACGAAATCTACAAGAAATCTACAGGCAGAAATCACACACAGAAATCTACACACAGAAATCTGCGCACAGAGGGCGGGAGTGAGCAGCACCATGACCGCCGTCCACGCAACATCAGGCCTTTGCCTTTCCTTGGTCCTTTTGTCTGCTTTTCCCTGGGATAAATTGTCGTCTGTCCCTCTGTCCTTAGAAATATGGTTCTGACACATCGCCCCCAAGGCTGTCTTACATCAGTCGTATTTATGAAGTGATATTTATTCACTTAAGGTATCTCATATTTGACAGTAAAGGTAGCGACTGGCTGTAAGCAGTGTTAGCATGGATACCGCTGACAGGTCACGCTAACCTCTTCTGCAGAAGGACACACACAATGCCCGTTAAATTAAAATGTGCATATGTGATGTACAAGCAAATTTCAGAAACCTACCTCATGGGGAAGAAAATGGATATTTACATGTACCCTTAGACATTTATTTCGTTATTGTGAAAAACAGCAGAGAGAAAAAAATCTCACCGAAATATAAAGTAGACCGAATGGCCAAAATAGGGATCAGCTAAAAGAAAAACGTCAACAAATAAAAAACAAAATAAAAATGATTTACGATGCCGATGGGTGTTATTTACCATATGATCAGTGCTTTTTTCTTTCTCTTAAGAGCGTTTTCCACTGAGATCACAGGTAAGTGTGATTTTGTGGCAGATTTTTGTTCATGTTAACTGAATTCTTACCACCTGCCATTTGTTGCCTTGAAGTTTATTAATATTGTTCTATGTAAACAGCTATATGACAGAAAAGGTTGCTGATTCGTTTTTTCTCTTGGTTCTACAGTGTAATTTTGGGATCGTTTTAAACGTGGCCGTCAACCGTACATACGAGGCTCTGTGCCTTTTAGTGATATGTGATGAATCGAACACTTGTTTTTCTAACCAGTAGGCAGCACCCGATCACTGCCCCCGTGAAAACCCAACCGTCAAGCGCAGACTCGTCGCCGCGGAATGGCGGTGACGGCGGGCAGCGAGGTGAAGGCTCTTCGGCCACAGGCGTGCGTCTGCTGAGGTGGCTCTCCCACCTCGGCATGCCGGCCAGCCCTTCATCGGGACAGGCGGCACACCTCATGTGACTCTCCCGACGGGCCCTTGTGCACACACCCGCCGTGGCTCCACAGCGGTGCGTACCCGCACGGATGCGGGAAACGTCGAGGGATGGCGGATGTACAGGCCAAGGTCAGGGCCAACTTCTCTGCGTGCAGACTGAGCGAGACGGGGAATCGTGGCCAAGCAGGTGCGACCATCCTTCTACAAGTCACTTCTCAGAAATGCTGGCATATTTTTCATTCAAAAACACTGTTCATATAGTTTCTAGCTATCGTTGCCCTTTGCTATTTAAATACTAAAATGATATCATGTTTTCATGAGTTGTCACGTGAGTGGGCATGCCAGCCTCACGCAAGTGATTCACAGCATGTTTTATCAGTCGATAAATTAAGAATATTATGGGAATGAAAGTGGGAGGTTTATTTAATATGTCTGATAGAAATCTACACTTCATATGCTAGATTTTTCTTTTGCCCAGAACTAGTAACCTTATAGAGAAAATTCATTAACTGTAGAGAAGAAATTCTTTAGCAATGATGAATAGCTGAAGATTTTACATAAGAAATGACTTGCGTTTATTTTTTAATCACTTATGTACTGGTTTTGAGAATACTTTAAATATGAGTTTCAAAAAGCATTAAACCTGCATCTTTTGCGGTTACTCTTACCTATCGGAGCAAACACACACACATTTTCCTCATAGCTCAACGCCTCTACCGGTACCACAGCAGGGAGGTGAGTGTCGCCGTGATGGTGAAGATGCTGAAGCCATTTTCAAGTTGTATGTTACTCATTAGCTGAAACACATCAGGATATGTTTTTTTTCCCCTCTTTTAGTGATTAATGCATCTGTTTCCAGGGTCTAGAAGAGCGACCAACACATAAGGGATAATATGCATTTGTTGAATAAAGTCATCGGACGCTATTACAAGCTGTGGTTGACCTTACTGACCTTCGAAGAGCAAGTTCCAGAAGGCAGGGCCTGCATGGCAGGCCTCGCCATCACCCGGCCATCCTGGGTGAGCAGGGCCTAGGCTTTCCAACAGCCCAGCATCTGCTGTCACAAGGCTTCTCATCGACTCACTGAATCTCCACAAGAACCTATGAGATCGTCCCTATTATTAGTTTAATAGATGATGATGAACGAGCCCCACGAGGCTCGATGACCTCAGTCAAGTGCACATGCCTGGAGGGTGGCATCCGTGCCTTTCCTCGCTGTATTAAACTCGCCTTCCCTGGGTCCTGTAGGACTCAGGGGCACCGTGGGAGAGGTGGCCGTCTGTGGCAGCTGCCCCTGTTAGTGTCCCAGGAAACGCCTTCTCTGGCAGACGGAAGGCGGGGAGGCTCTACGTCTGCGTGTGTGCCACCGAAGACATGCCGTCTCAGAGGTCTGAACCTCTCCCTTCTCTGCAAATGCTTCCTATACCTCACACGTTTGCAGTGTACAGACTGCCATTATTTATAACATTGCAGTTCATAGTTTTGCCCATTAGTTGTTTTTCAGCGTCTTGGACTAATTACTTAGGATCATGTCCAGGACTGAGATTTAGGATAGGAGGGGATACGTAATTTTCAGATTCTTGCCAAATTACTCTCTAAATAGAAACATGTTAACTCCTAGAAGAGGAGATTCTCTAGTTCATCATAGTTTCAGCCTTCGGCAGCCTTAGAACCATCTAACTGGGCAAATAGTTTACCGAACTTTTGTTTTATTGGTATGTGTTGCTAAGTAGTGAAGTTATTGTGTATTATATGTATATATTATATATTATGAAGTGAAGTTGTCATATATAAGCATAAAGCTAAGTTTATATGTAAGTTTACATATAACAAGCTTATATCCCTATATTCCTGATAGATAATAGATACATAGAGTATGTATTTACTCTGTTCCGCGTGGCCTCTTCATTTAAACCCTCGGGCCTCTGACTCTACGGCATCTTTGTAGACATTGCCCCTGTTTTACATGAGTGTATTTTGGTCAAGTGCATAGTCTTGAACCGTTCAACGTGGTCAGACTGCGCATTCAACATTGGAGTCTCGTCATTGTAAACCCTCGAGTGTGGGGAGAATACAGAACCCCCAAAAAGGGTGAGGGCGAAGGCCGGGCTTGTACGCCAATACACGTCCAGTGGAGGCGGGTACTGTTTTTCCTCTAATAGCCGAGAAGGCGTGGGTGAGAGATCTGAGGAAACCAGTCCTGGTTCCAGCGGTGGCAACTGGGAGCGTTAACCTCAAATCGCGTCTGATGCGACGGTTACTTCCTAGAACCAACCTTCTAGACTAACTCTTCGATAATCGAAATATTTATTTCTGATCTTAAAATGTTGACGGTCTGTCTTCCTTTCCCAGCTCAGAGAGGGACACACTGGCAAACAGTTTTAGATTAATTCCTTTCCTTCTTTCTCAGCTTTACTGAGGTATAATTAGCTTCGAGTGAGTTTTATACTTTTATATGTTCTCTTGTTACTAATTAGCCTTTTATTTCATCTGGAAGAACTCTCTTTAGCAATTCCGTAAGGCTGGTCTCGTCGTAATGAACTCCTTCAGCTTCTGTCTGGAGATCTGAGACTAATGGCTTTCAAGGACTGATGTGACTTATCTGAGTGGACTTCCTGCCATTCTTTGCTGCTTCATCTCTACCTCCCCAAACCTCAGGCCTTCCCTGCTCCTTGGAACGCTGTCTTGCCAGACTATGACCTTTGCCATTATCTTTGACTTCCCCCCCGTTTTACCCATGGCTTTTACCGTTGTTGAAGGCATTCACTTTCTTACGTGTTTATTCTATAAAGAACACTGCACACAGCCTAGAAAAATCAGGTGACGGTTACAGTGAAATGAACGGATAAACAGACTAGGTCTAAGCAGACGGTCTCCCCAGGTAGAGAAGAGAATAAAGCCAGTTTCAGCCGCATTCGACGCCTGGCCGAAGCAGGGGCAGTGTTTGTGCCTGATCCCCAAGCCCTTGCCCTTCCCACCATGGAGAGAAACCTTTCCACTTGCACACTAGAGCGTAGACATATTTCTACTTTTAGAGTCTAGATTTATGTTAAAGCCAATATTGTTGGCAAAGGACAATTGCCAAGTATATGAGTTTTGTTTCCAGTTATATAACAAATATTAAAATTTTATTGGTAGTTTGGCCCTTATTACTCACTTTATATATGCTATATCGCTTTTACACCAAAGAATAAAGCTCTCTGAAAAATGAATTGTGGCCCCACGAGATCACTGCAAATTCTTAAACCCGGATCCTTCAAGGTAACGGCCACACAAAAGCATGGTCAGTTTCTCACGCGTTCAAAGGGATGATCATCTGAACCGAGAGGCTTATTTCTCACAGGGGTGGGGAGCAGCTGACGGTGGCCATTGATCCCATGACGATACACGCACATACTGTGAACACTTCACATTCTACACGAGCGGTTCCTGCCACAACCGGATGTAAATAGGGCTCTTTGACACAGAACTATGTCTGCAACATTAGAATGAAGTTGTTCACACTTATTGCTTTTAACTAATAGCAAGGTAATCATAATGTTAGTTGGCCAGTATGTTATTTATCACCCAGACTCATCGTCCATGATTGAATCCTACATATGTTTATCATATTCTATCTGGTAGAATAAGTATTTCCTACGGGAGGATCCAATTAGAAAAATTGGCTCCTTGCTTTCTGGACATCCAGCCATACCTGGCACAGCGACCTGGGTTAGATCAGGCAAATACAGCTTGCAAAGGAAGAAAGGTATAAAGGAATGTGTACGTGAGTGTGTGTGTGTGTGTGTGTGTGCGCGCGCGCATACATGTGTCCTCTGTGCGTAGACTTGACTTAAAAAATTACATTGAGGAAAACTCGCAGATAATCTGCTATTGAATTCCACGTTCTTCTGTTCAGAACAGCAGATATTTTTATTTTTCTGGGACCAGGCATAAAGCCCCAAGGTGAATTTTATTCTCAAATTTAGCATGGGAAAAAAAAAAAAAAAACATCACCACTCTGGAGAGAAATTTGGAAACTTCCCTTCTCTGCTAATGAGAGTGTGGTGAATGGCCAACTTCCTCCTTTTGCCATAAATGCCTGGAAATTAAAAATTAAATATTAATTTTGGTCTCTGCAATTCTATTAATGTCCATTTATAGTTAATTAATTTGCTCCTTCCGGCTTTCGCTTTCCGTTTCATTATATATATTTTTCTGTGTGTGTTTCGTTCAAACGAGTCACTGAGAGTAATCTGCGAACACAGGTTATAAACGAATTTGGCGGAGAATGGTAACTGGTCTCTGAATCCATGTCACCCACATAACGACATAGAAAGCGCGCGTGGACATCTGCCTCTTGTTCATCCTACCTTGTAGCTTCCCCGCAAAAAACAAACAAACAAACAAACAAACAACAAAACGAAACAAAACAAAAACACTCTGTACCGGAAGAACAGCTGAACTAGGTGGCTGTAACTTTAAATGTTTACACCTGCCATCTTCATCGCCAAATAGCAGCTTTCCGAGAACCTCCTGCGGGGTGGAGCAGGGGTGGGGGGGTGGGGGGATGGGGGGGGAAGGGGTGTTGATAGTGAAATGGATGGCAGGGCCACCCTCAAGAAGAGCTTCCTCTCTAGAGAAGAAACGGCTTGTCCACAGCATAGCTGTTACTGCACCCTGGGACAGAGCCCGCAGGGACTCCGGGTCCCACTCAGGGGTCTTCGGGCACCCCCATAACCTCCCGGCCCCTGCGATCCCACCGTGGATGCATTTCTCTCTTTACTTCGACCCTTATTTTCCCTAAGCCCCGATAACTTTTCGCTCTCCTTTATAAAATATGCATCGTTCACAGATTTATTCACCTCATATCCCTTCTACTCGCACATTCGGAATCTACCTACCAATGAAGGCATCGTTGCCAGGAATCCACGAACGCGCCTGTAATTTTAAATGTCCCGGTCCCCCATCCGGTGTGGCATGGAGCACACACGTGCGTGCCGGCCAAGCGCGTGAGCGACGCAGGTCCTTCCGGGGCTAATGAACAGGTCGAGGCCTGTTTCTGCGGAAGCGATTTGACAGGCACGTGGCTCCTGCGTTGCTCACACCCGTCCGCGCAGGGCCATCGAAATTGCGGTTGCCCAGCTGGGCTGTAATCACCACTAATTGAACACCCCAACTGGGGTGGCAGAGCTGTGTCCCCAGCATGTCACGCGCGTGCATCCAGAGCTGGTGCTTGTAAGGGGAGCAGCCCCGCTTTCGGGAGGCGGCTGCGGTCTGCGGAGGTCTAGCCTGCACCCCCCAGCTCCCCGTGCACCCAGCAGCTTAAAGAAAGGAGCACAGAGCGGCCCCAGCGAGTGGGCAGGGGACCCGTGTCATAACGCGCGCGTCTGACCGCCAGCCGCGGCCCGGCCGCCTAGAAGTCTGTGCTTTGCGACAATTAGAAGCTGGGAGGAAGGACGAGGCCCCGTAACTCCGGGGCCGCAGGGGGTCTCCTGCGGACACACACGGCGGAATCTGAGCGCGGTGACGCCGGATGGTCCCCGTGCCACCCCTCGCCCATGGCGCCTTTGTCCCTTGTCCGTTCTGTCGCCCAGTCAGACGCGAGCGTGTGCGGACACGGGCGCCACGTCGTTCGCCTCCCGTTTCGGGTCGGGGACTCTGGTGGCCTCGTTCCTGGGGCAGATGGCCATCCGCTCTGATCTGTTCTGCGAGCTGCGTCAGAGATGCCAGGCCGGTGTCGCTCCGTCTCGATCGCTACGACAGGATGTGACCGAGCGCGTGATGACACGTCGGGAGGCGTCGGCGCCGCCGCGGGGCTGAGTGGACGGAGAGGACGGGGCGCGGGGGCAGCAGGTGCGCGTTTAACCTACGGGACGTGCTGTGGGGCGAAACGTGTCCCCGAAACGCACGGCGAAGCCTCGTGCCCAGTGCGGTGACGTTAGGAGGTGGAGGCTGCGGTGACGAGGTGCGGAGCTGTGTGGTGGGGTCCGTGTCCTTCAAGAAGAGGACGAGACTAGAGCCCCCTTGCCCCCCAATGTGAGGACACAGAGTCGAGCCCCCAGGAAGGGCGCGGTCGGCCCCTCGACCTCGAACTCCCGTCCCCAGAGCCGGGAGAAGTAAATTTCCGTTGCGGACCAGCCACGTGCGCGGCCCACGGGACTTTGTCGCCAGCGCCCGCGCGGCCTGACAGCGTGGGACAGCGTCTCGTGACGCAGGCTGCCGTCCAGCTGCCGTCCACGCTGGGCAGCCCCTCAGCAGCATGGCAGACGGGGACCCTCCCCGAGAGGCCATCGTGAGATGACTCTGGTCCGGGCGGGCGGCCCGGCCACCAGCGTGGCATGGACACCGGGAGGGGGACGCGCGGGGTTCCCGCTCGACTCTCCCAGACGCCCCTACACGGCCCGCTCTCCAGACAACACTCGCTATTCCCATTGGGTTACTTTGCTCTGTTTTCTCCTTCCTGCATTTTTTTTTTAATATAAAATTGGTTTCACTGCTCCGCGCGTGATAAAGCCTTTCTGAGACGCGGTTTGTGGAGGGCGAGCCGTGCGCCAGGAGGTGGCCGCACAGACGGCCGCGGTGATGTCCCGCTGGTCACGCAGCGGACGAGGACCTGGGACCCACGGAGTTTCCTCTGGCAGAGCGAACGCGCTCGCTCTCCCCACATCATTCAAGACGACTTTCCACAACACGTGACTAAAACGGTCCATTTTAAATTTGATAAACTAGACCAGCAACGCGCCCCCTCGAAATGCCTTTCGATGCTCTCTCTCGTTGTTGTTTCTTTCGGATTCTGAGGGTCCCTGAGGAAGACCGTTTGGTGGTCTGCACAGTCACATACTGCGTAGCGGAGCGATGGTGGCAGCTCTGGTCCGGCCACCACGCGGCTCCTGGCCCAGGCCAGCGGGGAAGCCGCGAGCGCCCGGCGGGGCAGAGGGCAGAACCCCACTCACTACCAACACCTCCGACCTAAAACTGGTTAGGATCCCCCGCATGCTCTGCTGAAGTCGGGGGGCCGAGAGCTAAACCCTGGCTCTGCACGTGTGAGCTGTGTGAGGTGGGGCGGCCTATGTGATCTTTCCTAGTTTTCTCTTCTGCAAAATGGGGGTAATAATTGTACATACACCAGGGTAGACGGTGGAATTAAATGAGCTACTTTATGGCAGTCATGACAGTGCTTGATGCACAGATCTCAGATCTTAACTACCGTCGTTATTACTATTTTCAATCCTCTAAGGGGAGAGGGCTCATTCAACACAATTACCTGTGTATCATTTAGATCTGGTGTATCGCTCAGAAGTCCGCCTCTCACTAAGAAGCTCTGTCTCGCAAAGAGACCACTCTAAGCTCCATGGGCTCTGGTGCTGTCCAGGACCGCGGGACTGCAGTGTCCCAGGAGATCAGGAGACAGAGAGACAGCCGGGCGCACGTGGGGACAGCCGGGCGAGGGGCCAGCTGATGGCAGAGGAAGGGGAGACAGTGGGGTCACGTCGGCAGCAGGGACGGCCGGTCTCCTTAGTACAGCCGGAGGTGGGGAGGACGTGACTTCACCACAGCCAGGGCCTCTGGTTATAAGATGGTGAAGCCGGATAAAGAGAAACGTGACTATGAGCGTCTACGATGGACTCTGGCGTTCTGTGGCGACTAACTAGGTCAGTGCGAATCGCAGCGCACGCAGGTGTAATATTCTAATTTTTCACCTAGGTACGTTAAGGAAAAATATATAGACAAGTACGATATTCTGATTTTTCATTCAGAGGAAGACACATTATGGCTAGAGTTGTCATTTGAACAAGCTGTCAATCTTTTCTCAAAAAACCAACATGTTTTCTGGGCTTGGCATTCAGCGCCCGTCCCACGCGTATTCATGTACACAAGTATACCTGTGCAGGTGCATTGGGGTGCACAGCCAGAAAGGACGAGGGGGCATGGGTGGGCGTTTGGAAAATCAGCACTCGTACTTCAGGTCTGAGTTCGATTCATGTTAAACGAGTTACAAAAATACCACAGATTAGAATGTGGTGGTGACGCGTGAGGAAGAATCATCCAGACACGGGAGTGACCGCTGACCCCGGGAGCCCCGGCCAGCTCTCGCCGTCTGCGTGCATGCCCTCGGCGTGCCGACGTCGCGGCTCTGACGTCGCTTCGGCGTGCCTCGTCCTGAGCAATGACGCCGTAGCACGTGTGCCCTTCCGAACTTCGGGATACGGAGGACGGATGGAAACGGAGCCTCCCCAGACCCCCTCCCAGCCGGCAGAAAATGAGAAGGTACCGACGAAGCAACGCTGTGTTATAAATTACCGCCCCGTGTCCTGCTTGAGGACATTCTCCTCCCGTGTACAAGGCATGTCACTGAGGGTAAAGAATATTTTTAAGCAGGCATATCTGTTTCCCTTTATTAGGGGTAATATATTATGCTTAATTTTAGTTTTGGAAGATAGTAAACAAATACATACCTACCTCCTGTCTAGTCTGACGCACACACGTGCCCGCACACACATACACACTTTTGACGGAAATCACTGCTTAAAAACTACCCATTACGATGGTGTCAACCGTTAAAGAAAGCGTGCGCACAATTTTACTAACTTGACTGTTCTCCTGAACACTAACGGTCCTCCACCTTGGGCGCTGGCCCCTTTCCAGCCTCCGATGCTCTGAGAATTAAGTGAATTCGTCGGTGCTGAGATTTTACTCTGGGTCTCTCTGGCCACTGAATAGTTTTTCTCTTCCAATCGATCACGCTCTCTTGGTTGGAATATTCCTAACTCTTTTGCATAAACTAGAAGATCCCTTCTTTTTACTGATTCTAGCCTACCAGTTTCCTGTTATTTTCTTACTCCGGATTAAGGCAGAGCCCCTCTCCGCCAACCCCCAGCTCTTCACTGTGTCTCAAGCTTCTGATTCTTTTCCTATTTCCTTATAGCAAGAGCCTGCCCTCAATCAAGACCCCCGCGGCTGAGAGCTACAGGCTTAGATGAGTCGAGTCTCTCGGCTGATTTGGGACCACCCGCCTTAGAAGACCTTCTGAGAGCCTTTCCACTTTAGACCATGCAGGGTCTCAGGGGTTCAGGGGGACGAGGGTCTATAGCAAGCAGAAGGGCAGCAAACAGCCTGGGGACACCCCCTATCCTCACGTTTCCCCATATTCACCTCATGCTTCGAAAAGTTCAGTTAAAACTCTTCCAGATTTCTGATTCAAGTGGAGAGCCCCAAACACGGCCGGACAACCCCCATCAAACTTTGCAGCCACGAGACCCAGACATTTAAACTTTTAACAAGCTCTAAGTTTAAGTTGACACTGAAATATCACACAGAGCTGGTTGCCAAGTCCAGGGCTGGCACCGTCCCCACCCCATCTCCCGTGGTCACACGGTCTCACACAGCCCACGTGTCTCACTCAGAGACATTTATGATCGTTTATAACATTCCGTGTCTTCTTTCTCCAGTCCACCCAGCAAGCCAGGACTACCATTTAATCTCTGTACCATCTACCATTGGCCCAAACTTCTCAGATATTAAACTGAAGGTTTTGGAAGTAATAACGTAAAAGGTAATTTCGCCCACGTGAAAGAATGCTTCAGTGAACGGCCATGCACACATGACTTTGCACGTCTGCAAGCGTCTCAGTATGGTAAATTCTTAGAGCTGTAGTTACTGGGCGAATGCATAAGGAAAATTTGAATTTTCCTCGGCCCTGCCAAATTGCACTCCAGAAAGTCCGTATCAGTTCTCACCAGTGAGAGAGCATCCTTTTCTTGAAACCTAACCTAACAGCTATATGTAAATCATATATGTATATATAAAAATTAAAATAAATTAACTTTAGTCATTAAAATAATTTAAAATAAGTTAAAGCAGAAACAAATGATAATAGATACTATTTCATCTATAATACTCAAAAACCATGTATATTTAATTTGTATTACCTATTAGCAGGATGTTTACCATTATTTAAACTGTAAGTCACCTGTATACCCTTTTAATATCCATTTACTGTTCTTTAGCCATATGTTTACATATTAATTTAAAGCATTAGAGTAATGGAGGGTTGCATTATTATAAAAGAAAAAAGAAACATTACCAATATAATTACTTTCTTTATTACTATAATTCTTTTACCAACAGTGCTTGGCATTCTAGCGTTTTTACTTTTTAATGTATGTATATAGCTTTATATGGATCTATTAAATGTAAAATATTGCTTCGAATTTTAATCAATTTTTTATTAAACATGAATTTTTCAATCTATATAATTTCAATCTATATAAATCTATATTAGTCTTTGTACTAATTTGTAGTTTTCTGTGACATAGATATAATAACACTTACGTAACAATCCTCTTATTATTAAACATTTAGAATGTTTCAAATTTTTTTATAATAGCAAATGATGCTTCACTGAACATTCTTATATTTGCTTTCTGTGCAAATGGGCAAATAGTTTTCTAGAATGAAAACCAAGGAAGTAAATTAATGGAAAATAGGGAACAGATATTTTAACACTTGTTAATAAATTACCCTCTAAACAGCAGCACCAATTTAAGCTCCTACTAGTGGTTTGAAAAACCCTCCCTCCAGTTGATATATTACTTCTTTTTCTGAAATAATGGGTCAAAAACAAAAAAATCATGTCTCACCGCTTACATCTTGCATTTTCCTAAATTATTAATGAGATGAATGTCTTTTGATGTTTTATAAAACCTTACAAAACATCCTTCCTCTGAGTGTCTGATTTTAATTTTTCTTAGTCCTTAGCTTATTGATTTGTGGAAACTCTTTACATATTAGGAATGCTAATCTTCAAATTCATATTTGATATGATGTGGTATTTTTCTCACGTCATCATTTATATCCTAACTCTATATCATTTTCATGTAGAGGTCAATCATTTTCACGTGGGCGAAATGACCTTTTACGTTATTACTTCCAAAACCTTCAGTTTAATATCTGAGAAGTTTGGCCAATGGCAGATGGTACAGAGATTAAACGAATGATGTACAGTGTGAAGCTCATGATAAACCTTTCACAAATAACTGGCCATGAACTCCCTTCTCAAAAAACAGCTATCTGGTTTTGAAATAAATTGCCGGATGCCCGTCTCCTAAAACAAGGCAGCCTAAGTTCTCATCTCTTCTAGCGGCACACCTGGGCTCTGTTCGATAAAATGTGGATGCAGTCGCTGGGGTGATTGTCACATTATCTTGGAATAAATTATACTGCTATTTTAGGATAAAACCTGCCGAAGGTCAAATCCACGTTTGCCTTTTTCATTTGTTTTCTCTCTTATTTGTCCCTTTTCCTCTTGCTCATGCGGTTCCGACCCATGATGGATGCTCGGCTAAACCAGAGTGGTCAATGGAATTCTGAGATTATGCACTCCGTTCTGCGTTTTTTGTTGTTGGTTTTTTTTTGTAGGTAGGAGAGTCCAGCTGTGAACTGAATGTGTTGTGTGCCAATTGCAAAAACATGGATGGACGTCGAGGCCATTATGCTAAGTGAAATAAGCCAGAAAGAGAAAGCCGAACACTGTATATGTCACTTAGATTTTAATCGACATTAAATGATGATCATGATAAAGCCAATCTCATGAAACCAGAGAGCTAGAGCCTGGGGCTGGGCGGGGGACAGGCTGGCCGCTGGCTGGACTCTCAGAGGGGAGGTGAGTGGGTTCCGAGCTGCTAGATCCAGCGTGGCTAAGAGGGCTGCGTTGCACACTTGCAATTTAATGAATTACTTCAATTGTCGTATTATTCCGCCAACTACCTCCATCACCCTCAGGCTCTCTAGGCCCACACTAGTCGGTCTGGGCCACAGGCCAGCGGCCTCAACACCGCCTGGGAGCTGCTGGAAACGCAGTGTCTCAGGCCCCACCAGGACCTGCTGAGTCGCCGTGCATCTGAAGAAGACCCACATGGTCCTTACGTGCGCCTGACCTTCCAGAAGCTCTGGACTAGCTCCTGTCACAGCGTCCGGCAGGCCGTGCACATCCAAAAGCTTTGGCTGGATAGATACATACGCACTTTGGAATAAATTCTAGTCTCGCATTTTAACACTAAGTTGAATACTTCTCTTCATGTGATCTGGGCATGTGCAGCGCTGGATTTTCAAGAAATTGAATGGTATATACAGCATTATCTCTGAACCTGAGAAATGATTTGTTCCAGTCGAACAGGTGACCAGAAAACACATAGGGGTCGGCACCGTGATTTCGACTTTTCGTTTACGGCGATATTTTTAGCGGCTTTATTTTCACAGAGGTTCATAGCAAAGATAAGACACAGGTTTTAAAAGTTCAGCATAGAAGGAATGCTGCTGTTATAATGGAAATAATTAAAGGTCATTTGCTGAAAACAGCCTTTTAACATAAACACAAGTTAAAAACACAACTGTGTTTTTACTTTTTTTTTTTTTTGCTTCAAAGACGATGATTGTGTTTCAAGGTAGAAATTCGAGATCGCTATGGCGGTTTCTCAGCCCCGTCGGCGTGTAGCTAGTTCCAGAAACCGCTGTCCGCGGCAGGCGGTGTGCCGATGGCTTCCCCGCGTCCCTCTCCGGCTACCTTTCTCACGTCTCCCGCTGCCTCTTGGCGACCACCGCCTCTCACAGGCAGGCAGCGGGGACTCGGGGCCAGCCAACCTAGCCCAGGTCGTCAGCTCACAGGCTGCAGAACCGACTCGAGAGCCCAGCCTGATGCACGCCGAGGTCTGAACCAGAAGCCAGGGCTTGGCGACTGTCCTGCGCTGCCGGATAACGGAAGCAAGAGAGAGGGGCACGGGCACCACCCAGCGCCACCCCGCGCGGACAGCCGCACAGCGAGGCGCGTCCCGCTCCGACGCCAGACGAGCACCCGGCTTCGCTCCCAGCTGGCCGTAGACTTAGCACCGGGCACTGATATTTTTAGGATGCAGTTTTCCTACCCACATAGTCAAGCACGGCATCGGGAGCCCCTCAGGCTCCTGCTATTCCAACATTCACAGGCGAAGCCTCCAAGGTACATATATTTACTAAGAAATGACACCCTAGTTCCCTAAAGGGTTTCACATCAGAACAACCGCGGCTTTTTTATGTAGTAAACTCAAAAGTTGGTAGCGCTAATGTTTGTGTTCTGCGCTCCGTGGAGGACGCGTCCAGCCTGCAGCAACGGGGCGGACTGAGAAACAAATTGTCGCATCCGCTGGGCAGGCACTGGACCACGCAAAATTCCCTTATTCTCTTAACCATTCTGCCATGAAATTGTGCAAACTTTAAGAAGAAAGGGAAAAATTGGGTATTTAGAGTTTTGAGAGGAACTTTAAACGAACGTACGATCGAAACACCATGATGTGCAAACTGGCTTATTTGGGGAATAAATGAAAATTCGCAACCATTATTTGAAAATGACTACGATAGAGTTGGCATAATGGCCCCTTTAAAATGTAATACATTTTTAAAAGGCAAATTTATTTAAAAGTAAGTTTAACTGTGATTTTTTTCATAGTTATTCCCTGGACAAAAAACACTTACAAAAAAGAGCAGTATGACCACAAAAAAAAAACCCCAAGTACTTCATATTTTGTGAAATGAATTAAAATCCCCAAAGGGGACATTCTTCTTATTGCCTGCAACATAAATAATTTACAGGGAATGTCTTTTTTAATAAAACGAGGATAAGTGATGGGTAGGTCACCTGACGAGAGAAATGTCACCACAGAGCTGTGGTTTCTGGGATGTGGCTCCCACCAGGACCGTGGGACTCTTTCTAGAACTCTCCAGGCTAATTGCAGTCCCTGGTTCCATCTTAGACACGAGGAATGTTTTATTTTTCTCTTGTTTGTTAGTCTGGCCCTTTTGCACATGTAGTCCTAGAGCAAAATGACAGAGCTACCACCGTTAAATAAATTATATAAATTTCCGATGTGCAGAAATTTACTAATTAAAATTGTTTTTTAACTTCATCTGTCATATACGTTTGGATTTCTGGGTATTGATATCGGCCCCAATCGCAAGGTAGATCTAGGACGAAAGCGAGGTTCAGTTCCCAGCAGTGAGATGGGGCCATGGCGTCAAGCGATGACCCGTCACCTGTGTCAGGAAGGACGCAGACCAGTGGTGAAGCTCCCCCCCGGGGTGTCATTGCCTGGGAGATTGTAATACGGCCGCGGGGTCCCGCCGGCCATCATGACGGCCTGCCACTTTGCGGGTCAAGGTAAATTCCGGCACGCAGCACCTTCCTGCAGCACCCACCGCAGATGTTGCGTTTGGGAACAGGAGGGAGACAGAGCCTTGGAACGTCACACGTGAGGTAGGCAGGAAGCTGAGGACGCTGGTTTCACTGCGGCATTGCGAGGTGGACACCTGATCTGCTTCGGTAAAATAAATGTGCTTCGGATGATGCGGGTGAAAGAATGTCGTGCACACCTTAGAAATCGGTGTCCGTAGCATGAGTCGCCATTGGAGAAATTTCCCTCTCCTTCCTACTGAGTATTTGGGGGGACAGGTAACGGCAGGGTTTGGGGCGATCTGGGCTGGCCAATATTTTCCCCACCTACTTCTAGTTCCAAAAGGGCAGAGACGTATATAGAAGCTTTAACATGCACACGTCGGGAACTGTCTACGTGACGACTTCAGACGCACCATTTATGCCTCATTTTAGGAACCTCCCAATGCCCGTGATCGTAACGAAGGAGTCCTTTAGGGGTTATCACCTGGCTTCGTAGTTGATGACACAAAGAAGGAGACTGTACCTGGGCATTTCACGGTAACAACACCGGGCCGTAACAGGGCTAATTTAGACTTGAAGTCACCCCACGCGCCCCTCGGCCCCGCTGGCCCATGCATCCTGGGAGTGAGTCTAGGATGACATTACAGGGCCACGTACTAGTCCTACCTTCCTGGTTTAAAGTTGATACAGAAACAACGCCTCGACATGTTTTCATAAAGGGGGAAACGCAGCCTGGGCCCGTCTCTGTTTATATTCCCGCTGTGCCTGGTGGCTGTGTGGTAAGTTACTGAACTTCCCTGAGGCTGCTTTTGTCATCTGTAAAATGGGGACGATCGCGTAGCAGCTATTGTTCATATTTTCCTGGTACATCACCAATCCTCAGTAAATATTATTACTTAGTATAATTTTTTTAAAAAAATACATGATTCAAATAAAGTTTTAGAAATTGGTATTTTGATGAAAAGAGGGCTTTTGGAACGGGCTACAGTAACACACGCACAATTCCCCCCCCAACAAACACGACACAGACATTTATATACATATATGCACATATGCACTCTTGTGATATTGTTTCTCGTTTATGTTATACTTGCTTCTATAAAAATTGTGGTCTACGGCCACGCCACCCTGGACAAGCCCGATCCCGTCTGATCTCGGAAGCTCAGCAGGGTTGGGCCTGGTTAGTACTTGGATGGGAGACCACCTAGGAAGACTGGGTGCTGTAGGCGTACAAAAATAAAAAATAAGGGATCGGAAGCCGAAGGTCCTTAATCTGTAGAGGTCAACTAAGAAGCCAGCCTGCCTAAAAAAAAAAAAATCACAGACACGCATGCATTGTAAAGGCTCGTGTCATACGATCATTAAATTTAAGTTTAAAATGGGAAACTTGAAAGAAAGAAACCCAGTTATTTCAGTCAGCGGTAATGGGCAGAGTGACGTGGCCTTGACTGTGCGCCTGGGTGTCGGCAGGACAGCCAGGAAAAGTCAGATCAGGCCTGCACAGTAGCCAGTCTCCTCCGACCCGGGCTAATTTCTGGGTTTCCATGATTACGCTCTGGTCGCGTAAGATGATAAACGTCAGGAAAAGCTGGGTTGCGGGTTTAAAGCAACCCCCGGAGCTAGCTTTGCAAATTCTCTAAAACGATTTCCAAATGAACAGTTAAATCGAATGAAGAGGGGAGGAGACGGGACCCCCTTCTTCGTACCTTGGGGGGCGAGCGGAAGAGTTGATTTCAGGGAGCCTATTACTGAGTGTGTGTCTCTATAATCCTTCCTCATTAGAAATTAAATATACACCAAGTCAATTGCCAATTAAGTGACAAGTTGCATAAACACCGTGGGTGTTAATCGACCCTTCAAGGGTTCTTTGAAGCTCACTCAGCTTCCCCGACTCCTTTGAAGTTTTGTTTTGGCTTCAGAGAGTCACTGATTAGATTGATTTAGCAGTGAAATTGTGCCAGTCTAATGGGAACAAAATAAAGTGTAGCTCCCCAACTTATTTTGCCCCCTCAAGTGTAACCTTGCCCAGTTCAGACAGGCAGAGGGGTAGAAGGACGCTGCTTAGTCAATGATTGAACGAAAGCCTCATAACGATCACAAAGCGACAGGCTTTTTCTTGGAATGATGAGGCAGATCTCACCGAAACCGGCCAAGAGGCATTCTCGTGTTTGTTACCACTGACTGTCTGGGAGGGAGATTATACAAACTCCTTGGTCCACGTGTATTACTTCTTGAAGTGCTCTGCCGTCTGTATGTCACCCTAAGCATTATCTTAATTTAATCAACATTAAATTCGGTCATGTGGGATTTGCACGTGGAGGCACCTATCTGAACGAGCATGCAAGGGGTCCGAAGGGAGCTCGGGTGAAGCCCGGGACATGTTCAGTGTGGTAGCAGGGTGGAGAGCTAGTCCCCGGCAGTGACAGGCTTTGAAAGGCAGGCTCAGGCTTTTGGGTTTTATTTCATGACCCGAAGCTCAGTCTTTGAAGGTTTTTAAGGAATTGATATTCTGAAGTATGTTTGGGGACACATTCTAAAGGCATTTGTTCTTTGTTGCTTTTATACCCTACGTGTACACCTTGTCACAGAAGGGGGTGGATAACTTATTCTCGCTTATATGAAAGAACGTAAATACCCCCTTAATTGTTTCCTGTCAAAACTATATATTCCCAATCCCTTTAACCACTATGTCTTAATTTAGAAACCATAGTAGCTTAACTCTGAAATAAAATCAATTCTCTTTCTTCTTGGTATTTCCAGAGTTATGAGTCATATTCATATGCTACGCCATCAAATCACTTCAGAGAGAAAGCTTGCTCAGCTTCCCTATTAACTGTGTTTTTAATTGCAAGAAAAATCATAATTACTAGACCGTGTTGCACAGAGAACTCGAAATGGCAGCTTTCTGTTCATGTGGGTATTGACAGAAAACCAGTCTGTGTAAAATTAGAATCTGACTAGTTAAAAAAAAAAAATCAGCCTCATCGGATGCACATATAGTCAATTAGGTTGAAATTACAAACCCCTCCACATTTAATATACGGATAATTTTGGCATATTACATCATTCGCCACTTTTAGGCTGCCTCTACCGTAGCCATGGCAACCCTTACACAGAACATAGCTGAGTTGGTAATTTCACTCGAAATTAAATGAAAATAAGGCTAATCCTATTATTGTTAACAGTTTTCCAAGAAGCTTCTTCTCAGAGTGCCTTTGCTTATATATTCTGTCTTTTAAAAACAGATTATTGGAAAATCACACGTGTGTGTGTACTCACTCTGCTCACGGCCGTCACCACTACCCAAGCGGCCACTGCCCAGCCCAGGCACCGCCACCTACATCGCTGCTTAGGATTTTTCTTGCAGTCCGGGGATGCGTCAGTCTTTTAAATGTACCAGTTTGGGCCATGAACCATTTCAGAGACTTTCACTCTGAAATTATGTTAAAATAACAGTCTTTGTAAGACAAGCCGCGTTACGCATTTGCATACATTTTCAAGGGGACTTGGAGTGATTCCCTTTCGTATCGTGAATGTGCTCCTGTACTTTCTACAGCCTCCACCGAAGAGTCACCGAAAGGTGAGAGTTGTATTTAAAAAGTGGTCCCATGGCCATGCCGGGATACTGAGATATTTTTGCAATTGTGGTAAGCGCCGGGGGTCACGGCAGGAGCTGTCCTCCCTGACCGTCCGTGGATGCAGCACGTGGAGAAATGGGCCTTCGGTCAGCTCGCCTCCCCCGTGAGCCCCTGCTCAAGGCTCTGGCGTCCAACCCGAAGTCCCGACGCCGAGGAGAGGGGTCCCCCCGCCGGGCGTTCAGCTCAGACCCCGACTGTCTCGTGAGGACGGCAGAGTAATGGGACAGGTGACGCGGACGCACAGACCTCAGTGAGTTCTAGCTCTGCCGCGTGATGTCTCATTTTCACCTGCTCCTGTCCTTTATGCCTCTCGGGGTCTTCATCAATACGGGGCAGATAGTACCGATTATACCCGTGGGGCTCTTGCTCCAAGCCAGCAGGACACCCAGTCACGCAGAGCGCGGCTGTCCTGCTGACAACGCCTGCCAAGAGCGAGCGTGTCGGCCAGCAGGCAGGCCGGTCCCTCCGACCAGAGGGCACAGGGTCAACGTCTGTGCCCACGACCTTCCCGATGGCCACCCTGGTCTCTCCAATGTGCTCCCAGATCACCAGTCCCGGTGTCCCGGCACAAGCCTGGGCTGACTTCGAGGGGCAAGAAACACCTCCGAGCCCGACGCAGACGCCAAGGAGCCGGGTCCGTTTCTCCAGCTGCCAGCCCCGCAGGTGCGAACAACCCACTCGACGCTCCAGACAGAACGCGACGCTCGCTCGCACACGGCCCCTCGGCACGCGCTCTCCGAGCACGCGGGGGCACGCGGCAGGGGACGGTGCAGAGAGAGGAGGAGCAGACGGAAGGTTCCAGAGGAACCGGTGGGCGTGAGGAAAGAACGGGCGCCACCAAGGCCCAGCCCCGCCTGTGGCCCCGGCTGGCCGCTCGTCTCAGGGCAGAGAGGGAACCGAGGACACCGCGCCCGCTTGGTGGCGGCCCCGACGGCGTGGGCCAGCGCCGGGAGCCCTTCTCGGGGCTGCGCGGCGACGCGATCGGCCTGTTTCACAGCCTTCGTTTATAACGGAGACTCAGACGTGGACATGTGCGCCTTACCGTATTCTTTCTTACGTAAAGTAAGTTTGTTCACAAAAGCTGTCCTGATCGTGGACCCTAAAATCACTGTCAAGTACGGAGCACTTTCTCATCTCTCTCTCCCAACCTGACGTCTTAACCGGCGAGGTGGACGGTGGATACCAATTATCTCTAGAATCTCTCATAAATGAAGTCTTTTTTCCCTTAATCGTATACTTTCTGAGAACCAGACACCATGTATTTTACACCGCGATGATTTTCTGAAAACCAAAAGTGTTATTTTAAAACTAAGAGAATGCGGTCTTGCCGAATCTCTTTTGGTGATTGAGAGAGAATAGGTGCTCAGCAGATGTTTAATGAATTAATTAAAAAGTTCACGCAGCACAGCCCCTGTTTTATGTAACCAGTTAAAGGATTTGCCAAGGTCACGAGGTTGGCTTGTGGCAGAATGGGGGGTAGAATCTTAGACATCTAGCTGTCAGTCCGCAATCTGTTTCCACTAACTTTATATTACACAGAACGAGATAGATAATAGCGATAAATTCTTGAATGTTTAAAGATAAAATTGTCTAACAAAAAAAATAAATAGGTAAGTCAGACTAATCTAAAACTATTATTCAATATGAATAAAATGTAAAACAAAGATTATGAAGATAGCGGTCATTTTTTTTTTCTTAATTGAGGTAGTATTTAACGTAAGCACAGTAGAACCAGTAAAAGTCATGTAAGGAAATAATTTATCCATTAATATGAACCTTCTGCTTTGAGTCTTGAGTCTTGGAAAATAAAATTAAATTGAATATCAATAACTGGCTTAAAACAGGTGCTCTAATGTGTGACATGTCTTAGGTTTGATATCTTTATCTATTAGTCTTTGTACTGAAATGCAAACTTCAGCCCATAGAAATGTTCGCGGTCACTTATTCCCCATTCTCTGCCGTCACTGCTCAGACGGCCGGTTTCCCTCTGCGTCCCTCCTAAATTTCGATCTACACATATTCAAGATCCGAAACTGACTCAGTTTTGAAAACTCTAAGCAATGAAATAATTTAAAAAAAACAGTTCGATCTCCAGCAAATGACTTGATGTGATAGACTTTAAGCCTTTCAATGTTTGTGCTTTGAATTCTCCTATTCCAATTGTACTTAGAGACGCAGCTGACGGTCTTCTGGACACCAACATCATAAACCTAAATCGACGGTAATTGATGAGCATTTTTTTTTTTCCTGGCTCTACTAGCATCACGAGCCTGCACGCCAGAGTGCTGCTCGCCAGCCGGCCGACATAATGTGTACGCGGACTAATGTTGACGGTTTGCCCGTGCCCCCCATGGGCGGGTGGGAATACACGGTTCGATGCAGCGGCTTCAGGTAGGGGAAAGAAATATGCCGTCATGTATCGGCAGCAGAGCAGATCAACAATGGGTAACGCCACATCTTAGAATGTCCACAGTCTAAAAACATCTGACGTCTTTGAATCGACTCCGGGCCCAATCCGAAACTTACCTCGCTTAGCTATCACCTTCCCCGTGGCTTTATGAGAGCCCAGATGTGGGCCACTAAGTACCAAGGAAGCAGCCAGGGCACAGAGACGTGCCCCCCGCTCCAAATGTGAGCACGAAGCTACCTTAGAGACTTTGAAGTCAGTCACAATGCAGACGACCTTTTAGCAGCCAGACAGCAAGGCCAAGAAAGAACCACCGCGCTGAGCACCGACTCTTCAGGGAAGCGGTTTCACCCAGCGTACACAGGAAACGGGAAGAAAGTGGGTTTCCTCCCGGACTCACCAAATGGACGGCGCCTCCGTGCCGCTGATCTCCAGGAAGTCGTAGCCCTCCTCCAGCTGAAAGTCGGTGAAGACTAACGCGATGGTGTCCCCGGGCTCGGCGAGGATGGTCCACGTGCAGTCCGCGTTGTTCTCGTACTCCGAGGGAAAGTGAGGGCTGGAAATGGTGCTGCTCGTGCCCCGCAGGGTCCCGCCGCAGGCTCCCTCGGCTGGAAGGGACGAGGGCGAAAAGAAATCTCTTTTAAAGATGGCCTCATGTGCGGGGGACATGTACCAAGTGTCGCTGTCGATCACTGACAAATACTTCCTAACCCCAAATTGAGGTTCCACCTGTAAAGGGTTTCTTTGGATTGCTTAATTCAGTTCCATGAAAAGACTTACGAAAATCTAACGACAGCATCACATTATTAGCTGAATTGCCCTCATAGGAAAGGGTGAAATTGTGCCTTTTCTAGAGTCCGGAATATGTAATGGCCATATGCCTGACATCCATAGGCAGCTTAATGATATTTTCAAAGATTTTGGAAGGCAGAGATAAGTCAGCGAGGTTTTAAGCCTTAAATGTATCGACGATCTTTTCCTAATTGGTACATGGCTTTGAAAAACCAGTGTGTTTAAAAGAAGTAGTCACCATTATCCTTATTTCCTATAGAGTTTGGAACGTGTATTTGGTTTTGAATGTCACGTAAGCTCTTGACTAATATCATAACAGAGACACACTGATTCATGAAAAGTTTCCAAGTAGGAAAGAGTAGCATAAAATCTTAAAATGTAATCTCTTAGAAAAACGGCAAGTAAAAAGTCAATAATGATGAAATGTATGTAAGATGCTAATTAGCATTGTAATATTTACTAGTTTAAAAAGAAATAGACTTTGAAAGGAAGGCAGAAAGATATTATATCCATAAACATATCTTAAAACATGTTATTTTACACATATGTATCTATATGTACAGTTTACTATGTACAGAAGATTTTTTAATAGACGATGCTAGTTTTGTATCCAACTGTATATTATAAAACGTGCTCGATAAAAGTAAATCGAAGAAAACTGAACTTTACTAAAGCAACTGCTAGCATCTTGAAGCCGGAAGGTAAGCTGCCATTTTTCTCCTTATCGTGCTAAAATGCTGAGTTACCTCGGACCATCTGCACAGAGTTAAGGGTGAGACTCTGTTGCCCACAGCTCAGTACATGTTTGTTGATTTTCTATGGTCATTTTAAAGACTCGTACAGCAGTAGGAGTATTACTGATAGTTCAGAGTTCACGGAAAAAAAATCTCTCAATCTAAAGGTTCCAAGAAACGGAGACATAGTATCTGTCTATGCCTGTAATGGTACCGCCGATTTCCAAACGGGAAAATATGAAAATCTGAGACACCCAACACCAGGAAAAATTCGCTCGTGTCCTATTTTTAGCCATGTTCTCAGGGAGTGTCCGTGAATGAAGACCCTGCTCATTCTAGGAGATTCCTGTAACTCGCTATAATAGGGATCTCCTATAAAACGGAGCTACCAGGAGGATGCAGTTTCTTTTTAAAAATGATCACTAACAGATGCCATCGAGATCGCGGCTTCTCATACTGACTCCATTGGCTTTTGGGAGCACTTGGTCCTCTGTCTGGGGACTGTCCTGTACACTGTGGGACGTGGGACAGCACCCTTGCCTCCGCCCACTCATTGCCAACCCCCCACCCCCACACGCAGCTGTGATGACTAAAAACATCCCCAGACATTGCCAGATCTTCTCTGGGGGCAAAGAAGAATCACTGACTTAGATGAATTCAATTACTGCTTTGCCCAGTTCTTTTAACTGGTTTTAAATAGAGCCTTTTAAACAGGATGAATTAAAACCATATTAAAACGCTATGGAGTATTCTTCCTTTGAGTCAAGATTAATAATTTATTACTATATATCTGGATTATTTAAATGTATTAAAACATAGGAAGGACATATATGGTGTTTTCCCTTAAATAATCTGTATTATTTAAAATAATTTAATTAAAAGACTTTGAGTTGCTGCAATAGTATGTGAA
The DNA here is from genome assembly GCF_902729225.1 of Pteropus medius. Taxonomy (NCBI): domain Eukaryota; kingdom Metazoa; phylum Chordata; class Mammalia; order Chiroptera; family Pteropodidae; genus Pteropus; species Pteropus medius. The sequence continues at coordinate 12,533,730 of NW_024347788.1, read as the reverse complement.
AACGAGTCTCATTTTTGATACGCATTGCACAATTTTTTTCATCAAGAATAAGCCTAAATAAATGAAGTTAATTAGGAAATGGCTATTACATTTTTTTAAACTAAAGTATTTTGTCTCTTTAGAAAAACCTGGAAATCAGTATAGATGTAATAGATTTATTGTGGTTGTTTTCATATAACGTATCTCAAACCCTAAGATTTGTATTTTGATGGAAATATGCGTGTGATATTAGTAACTCCTTTATAAGACAAATGATATTTTCAAATTCATAGGTTTATAATTTCTGAGATGTGTCTTCACAAGGCAGGCTTTGCTCACATAGAAAAGAATAACAATGCAAGAGCATAGTAATATATTATCACTGAACACTGTATTCTAATTATTCATAAATAAACTACTAAAAAGTGCTCTGCTGGGAAAATCACATATAGGCATTTCGAAGCCAGAGATCATCAGCCAGATTTAGAAAAATTCGGGCCACAGACTTTTAGCAGTCTCCTCGATATTGTTCATACACACACACACACACAAACACACACACACAAACACACACATGCAAGCATACAGCACACACAGGCACTTAAAACTAATCATCTTCTGGCTTTCATCTTCTCTCCATAAAAAATCTCCACTCGGATCAGCCAGATCGATCCTTTGCAAGCTTAACTTAAATCTTAAAATCTTCTGTTCCACACTGTTGAACTTCTCACGTTAAAATCCAAGCTCACGGTCAGGTGAGCAGTGAGCGCGGGGACCGCCCCTGCGCTCCCCGGTGCGCGTGCCCGCCCGCACCTGCTGCGCGGCCGCCCGCCGCCTCCTCACGCTGCGCTGGCCCTGGCGCCGCCGGGAACCAGAGCCAGGTGCGCTCCTGCCCCGGGGCCTTCGCCCGCACCATCCTGCTCAGGGGCTCTTCCTAAGCCCCCCTCCCGGGCCGCCTTCTCCAGCCACCGTACGCAGACCAGCACCTGCGCGTCACTCCCCGGGTCCCTATCCTGCCTCACTTTGCTCCCAGGCCCTTGACGACGTGCTGAGCCCTGGACGGCTGCTGTTGAGAGCGAGTCTTCACTCCGTGCCCCCCATTCGACGGGGCCGCCCAGAACTCAGCCAGCCTCCCTGCTGTTTCTCCCTTCCCATCGAGTGGATGGCCCCCACATTTCCCGGGGGTTAGATCACTCTCGACAAACCTCTATTCGGCCGTTGTTAGTAAAAATAAATTTCTGGGGTTATATACGGCATCAAACTAGACCATTTCTAAGTGTAGAAGCCAGAGAATAAGTTAATTCTGTAATAGAAGTATGTGGCTTGCTGAAATATGAGGTTTTAAAAAGAGCACTCCACGAAAACTGTGGCAAGACTCTAAGCAGAGCAATATTACAGACACACGTTAACTGCCAAGAAGGTTTTGTCATGGGTAGCAATTCACGGAGGGCTTTGGTAACATGTTTCTTTTGCTTTGTTTGCACCAAGTAGAAAAGCCACAAGTCTAGGCATTTTCTTTTATAATTTGTTAAATTTCATTAAATTTATTGGGGTGACATTGGTTAATGCAATGGTAAAGGTTTTAACGCACGGTTGATGGATATGTCACATGTATATTTTGTGCCGTGAAGCCACCCAGAGTCAGATTTCCTTCCTTTGCTGGTAAGGGAGGGTTTTTTTTGATATTCGCAGAGTGGCAGGGACATTTTAAGAAGAGAAAGTCAAGGCCAGCGGAGAGAGTAAACCGATCAAGGCAAAACATCAACAGGATGAGGTTACGAGGAGGCTCCTGGCAGCCGGAAGGACTAGTTCAAGTTCCACAGTTAACCATCTACGGCAGACCCAGAAGTCACGTGTAGAAGGTAAATGGTATTAAAACGATTAGGAACCATTAGAATAGACTAATTCCGAACAACATATTAATATAATGTAGGCCTCTTTTAATCCACTGGTGTTAATAAACAATTAAACTCTCAAACATTTGCTTTAATATTAATTTTGTTGTATCGAGAGGAATCTTTTTATTCGGAAGCTGGAAGTCGGGGGGTCTAATTAAGTCCATTCTATCCAGAACCCCATCCTCTCCCAGCTTCCTCTTTCACACGTGATGGAGAAAGAACACGGAGTTAGGTCCAAAACTGCCAGGTAAATACTTGACTGTGAAAATTAGCACACAACAAATACCTGTTAAGGAAATGATGGATATCGCTATTGACTTACTTCATTCAGTGTTTTTAAAACTGTCCTCCTAGGACTTGTGTTTGAAGGGTTTAGTTCCAAGTAGCCACCGCCAAGGGGGTGGCTTCGGCTCCCAAGCCCACTTTGTATTTTCAAGTTATTTCCTTAAATCAGTTCCCTATATCGAGTTTTCACAAAATCTTGCATTTGAAAAAAAAAAAAAAAGATTCTACAGCTAAAGAAAGTTTAAATGCTGTCAATTTACTCCAAGAGGAAGATAAGGTATTTAATAAAAGATGTGTTTGAATCCACTGGTTTCTCTAAGTGGGGAAAATAATTCTAAATGTAAGCAGAAATCACAGTGCATCACTTCCCTTAAGGAATCTTGAAACTTTTTAAAATTTTTATTCTAAACTCTAAAATTATTATGTGCCTTGCCTGAGTATAAATGTTGCTAGGAATATACCTTAAGGGCAGAATAGAAAATACAGAATAAAACATTATTTAGAGACACGTTTTGCCATATTTCTCATAAAGAAAAATTGAAAGCAACTAAATGTTTAATAACAAGTAAATCGTTAAAGTATGACGTATCCGTATTCCATCCAACGTGCATCAAGCACGCGCAACGTTGACTCAGTAACTTCCTGAGGATATTACATTTATAACATTTAGGATGAACATGCAGTATGGAAAAAT
>NW_024347788.1:12521362-12530676 GCF_902729225.1 Pteropus medius | reverse complement strand
GCACACGCACACGCACACTTGTAACATCAATGTCAAACCCCGGGAGATACTCTAACGTGCTCTCCCTAAGGCTCTGTAGATCATTGGCGCCGGTTCAAACTCTGAACTCTGAAACAGTCCGGTTTGGATCTGAGTGCTCCCGCTTTTGTGTCACGAGTTCCTCCCTTCTTTGCACCTCGGTTTGATTGTTTTCAAGTGGAGGTGACGAGGGTGCCCATGCAGGGCGTCGTCGAAGAGGACGCGGATTATCTGGAGCACCGCCGGCCAGTGCTCGCTCCTCCCTCAAAACGGCTGTTACTATTCTTTCCAACTTGGCACAGAGATCGCTCAACGATAGTGTTTTAAATATTAGTTTTGAACATGTTATCGTAAACTTTGGAACTTGCAGTGCTTTGGATGAAACTGTCCTTCCCAAATCTATACTCTGCTTTCACTGTGAGCGAAGTGGCTGTTCCCAGAGGCGACAGGGTCACGAAGCGCTAGGGTCATCAGGCTTCTGGTCCTCAAGGGGCTGGCGCGCGAGGGGCACAGAGCCCGGCCGCCCCGCCCACCTCCGCGGCTGCTGCCTTTGCCTGCGCTGCGCCGACCCCATCCAGAGACCGCCCTCTGTACCCTCTTCCTAGGCACCAAGGTCACTGTGAGGGGCGCCGGTCTCCTAGGCCACCCCCACCGCCTCAAAGACCACGTCTCACCTGTCCGACTCCACCCCTCCCAAGCGCTGAAACCCACCTGTCCCTCTGGAACGCAAGGCCGACTGTCAGGCTGACGTCCTGCGTCTCCGCCACCCCCGAGCTGTGTCCCTGCCCCTCCTTGCGCTATGGGAACGTGACGTCTTCTGAGGATGCCGCATCATGAAGTCGCTGGTCCATGGCGACTGCTCGGCACAAGTGAGTTCTCTTCCCAGCTTCCGTAAGCTCCCAACATTGGACAGCTATCCATTTCCTCTTCTTTAAAATGATTCGCTAGACTTTCAAAGCTTTTCGAGACATCTTGAAATAATAGCAGATCCACGAGAAGTGGCTGTGTGTGGCCTTCCCCATTTACCACCGATGATCTCAGCTTAGGTGTGCGCAGCACGGTATCAGAATGACAATGTGACACACGGGTGCGGTGTGGACATGTGACTTAGTCACTGATGTTTTACGCGCATGGCTTCCTCGGATTGTGCTGCTGTTTCTTCTCGGCCCCTTCTCGGTCACCCTCCACCTCCAGTCCCTGGGGACGTGACGAAGAGTCCGTCCTGGGCCTTTGTCCCTCTGTTGACGTCGTCCCGTCCAGGGGCACGGATTTAAATACCATTTGCATGCGACAGTTTCCAAATTCGTAGTTCCTGAATTCCGGTGTTGTGTATCCAGCTGCCTCTGCGACGGAACCGCGGTGTCTAAGCAGCATCCCGGCCTTGCCGGCTCCCAAGCCGAACTCTCCATCTGTCCCTTTGCACATCAGAAACGTTCGCTCTTCTCCGTTTCGGTAAAAGTCAGTCCCGTTCTTCCCGCAGTTGGGATGAAAACCGGCGCCATCTCCGCTTCTCCCGTTGCTCGCTTCGCCACAGCGACTTCGCCGTGCGACCGAGGCGGCCCTTCGTCCATCGCATCCGAACGCCCTCGCACCTCGCGGGCGCCACGGCTGCTCTCATCTCTCCAAATAACGTCACCTCTCCCCTCGATGACTGCGGTGGCTTCCGACAGGCTTTCCCGCTTTGTCCTTCCTGCTGTGCCGTCTGTGCTCAAAAGAGCGGCCAGAGTGATCCTCTGAAATTCCGAAAGGGGCGACGCCACCTCTCCTTCCAAAGCCCCCCGGTGTCTCCTCATATTGCTCAGGACAGAAGCCAACATCCCCGTCACGTCCACGGGACCCCTGACCGTCGGTCGCCAGCCGTCCCCTCTGACCTCCTCTCCCACAGCCCACGCCGCTGCCCACTCCGCTCCGGCCATCCTCACGGCCACACTCACTCACTCCAGGGGGCTCTGGTCGTTTCTGTGACCCGGACCATCGTCCCGATAGTCTCACACGGCTTACTTTGGACCTCCATGAGGGGTGCAAATAACCCTGCTTTTGCCAGAGACAGGATTCCCAGGACACGGGACTTCAGCGGCTAAAAGCAGGACCGTCCTGGGGAACCAAGAAGCTGGTCGCCACAGCCCCTAATCAGATCTAATAATTCTCTTAATGGAAGCATCTCTGAGCGCTGGTCATCATCAGGGTCACGCATCTCATTCATTCGCTTTTACTCATCTGTGCGCTCATTTGCGTGGTCTACCTTCACCCATTGAAACATTGTTTCCGTGACGGTTGGGGCCTTTTTCGTTGCGACTGTTCTGTTCACTTTGTATTTGAATATTAGGAATGCATATCAGCAGATCACAGCTCATGGGCCACGTGCGGCCCCGTGTCTGGCTTTGTAAATGGAGATTCCCCAGGACACGGTCGTGCTTATCCATTCAGGTCCAGGTAGGGCCCGTGGAGACTCGCTGCACGGGGACGGTGGCAGCCGAAGCAGAGGCCACGTGGCCTGAAAACATCACATGTTTGCTGTCGGGCCCCTGACAGCAAGCTCCCTGCCCTGCCTGGTAAGCGGAACGAGCGAACAGTTCCTTAAAGAACCGACCGCCCAACGCTCACAGCGAACGGGTGTCTTCACTGGAAATCAAAAGACGATCGCGAGGACCCGAGGGCGTGATGTCAACGCTGCGAAATTCTCACCGATTCGCGGGAAACGCTCCCATCGACCCCGGGTGGCCGTGGCGAAGGCACGCTTGGCGTGGGGACCGGCCAGCAAGCCTGCAAAGCGCGGATGACGCCCCCAGAATTCTCTCCTCGGAAACTAAACGGGCGAGAGAGAAACAGCGCGCTGTGTACGGAGACGCCGATTACAGCGTGACGTGTGGACGTCATCGCCGGAAACACTCATCACGCCGAATTACGGGGAGAGAAATGCGATTAATTCGTGTGATTTTGAGGGGAATGAGAATAAAACCACAGCTGAATGTGGATGACATGATACTAATCTTACACGGGGAAAAATTAAGGTGACGTCCCCATGACTTCGGCGTCTGAACGCTTCCCGGGGCGGGGTATCCCCCCTTCGGTCCCTGTCCTCACTTCGTTCCAGCTCTTCAATGATAATGATTAAAATCATAGCAACTCTTGAGCCTGAGAAGTTTGAGCATCTCGCTTCATCTTTACCAGCCCTGAGAGATTAAAAGTAGCACTAGTTCAACGTAACAAATTCAGAACCAGAGGCTTTGCAAGAAAGTAGCGTGTCCAAGATGTCCCGGCTAGGAAGTGACAATGCAGGGTCTTGAACGACAGGGCCCTTGCGACAGCTTGGACTTCTGCCGCAGCCTGTCACCGCGAGTGGCATTTCCTTGGCACGTGTTTATTTTGGCACTAGACATCTCGGCTTGGCAACCGAATATGGTACTCGCACGCAATAAAATCATGGAGAAATAGAGGCTCTTATGATTATGCTTTCGATGTGTTACAAGGCTGTATTAATGAGATATTGTTGTTTTCAAGCGCTTAGCAGAATGTCTGTAGCATAGCGAAGGTGACAGGCTGTGGGCCAGACTGGCTCCAACGTCGACATATAGTCTCTCTCAGTAGCTTTTTTCCCCAGTTTTGGTAAGATTTACGTTAAAGTTGTTTATGGCGCAGTATGCAGGAAAAGTGCTTAAAACTAAATTGTCTAAAGCCATTCAAACTTAATTTAGAGCCACGTTCCTTCTATGAAGATTGTCCCATCCAATTTCACATTGTAAGGATTGATACCGACACGACAGATCATTTAAGATTCATTTTACAATGTTCCTTCTGCAACGTAACGGATCAAAACACAGCTGCGCTTTAAATACCGCAGGATTTATCGGCGCCCAGGAAAAGCATGGCCTCTCCTCCCCTCCAGCTATACCTTCTCCTCGTCTTTTTCGTCCCCTCCCTGACTAGCAGCAGAATGTCTGCCATTAAAAAAAAAACCCTAAGCGACAGTTCATAAAGCATTGGCAAGTGATGCTGTCATTTCCGGTCACATCGCGTAAGGCTTATCAATTAAAGACATTCGCGGCATTGGACAGCTTTAAATGAAACATGTGCATACGTGATTTAGCATGTTCTCTTAAAGGTATTGGTGAGGTGTTATTGATTCTTTAGCGTGTGGCTTGTTTCTTTGCTCACTAACTACATTCGCTCAGAAAATATTACTGTCGCAAACACATCAAATCGGTCAACTCTTTTTAAAAAACCCAAACAGCTGCCACATCCCATATTCTTTAAAACCTTCACGTAATAGTGTCAACGTGTTTCGCCACGTTCAGGCGAATATTTATGTCAAACGCACGTGTTTAGACAGAAACAAGGTCAGCGCTTCATCGCGTGAGCCACCTTCGTTGCCAAGAATGGTTCACTCGCTGTCCTTTTTCAACGGTTTGCAGATCACGCTTCTCAGCAACCACGGAAGCAAAGGACCTGCTTCGACCGCCGTGGGGCAGGTGGCGGGACGTGTGCAGACTGTTGCGAGTGTCGCCTGCTGCCCTCCCAGCCTCACCCGTGACTCCGCACGACTCACAGGAGGAGGTTCCTCGTCCACGAGCTCTGAACAGTAACAGTAACCTCGAAACTTTGGGGGCGGGGTGATACAGAAAGATGGCGTAAAGTTCCTAATGTAGCACCTGCTGCAGAGACTTAGTCTAGACAAAGCGCTGTCATCCTATCGCTGCTCCCCGTCCGCTTTCCTTCCGGAGCGAGTCCGAGATCCCTGAAGAGGCCGCGTCGGCTGACAACGGAAGATAAAGGGGGAACAGTGATGCGCCGACCAGCTCTGGGACGTTCTGCATCCCGCCTCCGCCACTTCCCAGGATGACTTAGCCTGCGGCCGGGGCGCCTCCTCCCGGCAGCGGCCCCGAGACCAAACCCTGGCAGCGAGCGTCCTTCAAGTGCCACCTGCTGCCCGGGACTGCGACTCCTGAGGTGTGTGGGGGCTTCGGTGACGGCTCCAGGCTTTGAGACAGGAAGAGGAAGGCCACCTGGATCAGCCTAACCCCAGGGACGCCTCCAGGAGGCGCTGTCTGCCTGGGGGACAGGCCACTGCGAGTCTGTTTTCTCCAAGGCTGACTCACGACCAGGCGAACCACATGCAGCAGGAAAGGCCCTGCCGCCCAAACGGCCTGCTTCGGCCTCGACGTTCCCTTGAGCTAAGTGAACGGGGACGGCTTTTTGTTTGGAATCCGTGAGGCTGCCGGTTGTCACCTCTGTCGAGTGTGCACACAGCACTCGTACTCAGCGCTTGGTGGGAATCATTTCCACCCTCAGGGAGCACCGAGGGCAGCAGCCGCTCCTCCCTCCCGCTGTCTTGCTGTCTTGTTTTTTCTCATTTCTGGCCACGCGGTCTCCGAATGGCCTGCAGGTCTGTCCGGCCTCTTCACCTGCACGCAGGTGAGAGGCTCGTGGACCCAGCAACGGTCCCCTTAGGAGGGAGCCCAGTCACCCGCTTCGTCTCCAGATAAACACGTCCTATCCACCCCGTCCTGTGTCCTCAGGCGTCAAGCACAAATTCTTCGAGAAGAAAATGTTTACGTCAAGTTCAAATATTTGTTTCCAAATTCAGAACTGGGCTCTTTTAAAGACATGTATGTTCCTGTGGATTAGCAGGGAATAGAAGGTCTTAGTGCAGAGGGCGGTGTGGCCCAGGGTCAGGTTCTGCCTCTGCCACCCACTGCCGCAGGCCCTCAGAAACGCCACGTCAACCCCCTGTGCCTGAGTCTCTCTGTCTAAAAAACAGGGCCACGGATAACATAGAACTTGCAGGGCTACTGTGAAATCTAAATACGTGAATGCACGTAACGCATGCAAGCAGTCCCAGATACGTGGTAGTTGCTACAGATTTAACTATGATCACATCTTTTTCTTAAAATGTACAAAATTTAGTGGCCAAGCGACAATTTCTAGTATTTGATGACTGACGCTACTGCACTTGCTATCTGTTAAGATACTTTGAACTTGATTTTTTTTTTTTTTTTAAGGGAAAGGAATCTAAAAATAATTTGCATCTGGACTATCGCTAGGTCTGTATTCCGCATGCGGCCACGGTATCGATGCGTGCGTGTGCATCTTCTCCCGTGCTGTGACGTGATTTCTGTTGCAGCCCACGCAGTGACATGTACGATGCAAGGCCCGGAGCTCGAGCGGCCACTCGCTTTGCCTGTGTGTTCAGTTTCTCTCCTTAAATCAGCCCTGCTAGTCTGTTTCTTTTTCCAATTCCAAAGAACATCAATGATGCATAAAAACACTTCGGCGAGAGCCACGCGCATTGGGGGCCCGTAGTTTACATGAATCGACTTTCAAATTGCTTGCCATTTGGCTCCATTCGCTGAGATCTGAAATCCGAAGAACTTTCCGGACCGGATGGGGAGAGGGTGTCACAGGAGCGACACCAGCTGACGCTCTCGGAATTTCGCTGTGCCGGGCTCTGTGCTCCGCATTCCAACGGGATCGTCTCATTTAGTCTTGACGGCAGACCTGTGAAATCGGTACCGCCCCACGGAGTTAAAAAAAAATGATACCGGAGGATGAGGTAAGTTTGACCGAAGACGGATCTCACACGACTGATGGGCAGGACCCGACACCAGGATTTTCTCCCAGGCAGCACCACGGAGCCTGCCTCGCTGGGGCTGCATTCACCTCCTCAATGTGCCGAAGACTTTGCAACATGCTTAGCGTACGTCATCTCGTTTCATCCTCAGACTAACCCAGAGGAGCACATCTTTTCAAAATGACTGCTTTGCCTGTTGATAACGCCGTGTCGAGGGTGGCACGAGGCCTCCGGAGCCAGGCTGCTGGGTCCAGACGCCACCCTGCTGCCTTCGGCTGTGTGACCGCCCTGCCCTAGCAGATGCGAGTTTACATACGTTCATATATATATTCATATGGATATATAAGAGAGAGAGAGAGAGAGACTGCGCATTGTATCTGAGTCTGCTGACAGTACACCTACTAAACAAGCAGAACAAGAAAGCCTTGGCCCAAAAGTTACACAAAGTAACTATAAACAATCTGAAAGGAACAAGATACATATTCAAAAATGCTTTAAAGAGAGGAGAAAATGTCCCCACTGCTTGCTTCCCATGGCTCTGCCGTGCCTTCTCCATGATACGGGGCGCTGTTAAAAATCATCGTGGTCATTAGGAGCAGCGGAGGCTAAGAAAGAGCTCGGCTGAAGGCTAAGGGCCCGGGGCCTGTGACCTTCGACTCCGGGAGGTCGTCTCATCATCTGCGATATGCCTGGTTCGGGGCGGGGGACAATACCCACGCCATTATAAGGGTGTTCATGCCGTTCATCGCTTTTCCACTTTTGTGAGCAGCCTTCAGACAAAGCAAGAAGGACTTAACTATGGTTATAGAACCAAACAGAAATGTTAACAGCTCTGAGGTTACAAAAGTTCGATGGCAGCCGCGTGAGAACAGACGCAGGAACAGACCAGGAGTCACGCTGGGAGGGGCATGTCAAGGGCGTGCGCATCTCCTGACACGGGGAGGCAAGAGATGCCACAGAAAATGAGAAAGCAGCCCTAAGGGGAAAGAAACAGGGCATAAAGGGCCAAGTATGTTACTTAAATCTAGAAAGATAATATGTAGAAATCTCAATTAAATTGGGAAAAGCAAAACATAGCAAAGGGGCGAGATATAAATGCATTGATATCCGTAACAGGATGTCAATTAAAAAAATCGAAACTGTTAAAAAAAAACGGTATAAATAAGATAACAGCAAAACACCCCGCACAAACGGGTCTGGAGCGTCGAAGCGCCTGCAGCGTCACAGCGTGAGTGTTTCGATGATTTTCTCGGCAATGCCATCGGTATTATTAAGTTTTTCGAGCGTGAGCAGGTACCACTTACACAAATTCGAATGAAAGTAGGATAATACAACGAAAAGCACAGGTGTCTTGTTATAACGTCTGAGCCATACGTTTAAATCGTGTGTCAACAAACGTGAAGCTTTAGCTCCCCCTGCACCACGAGGATGCTCTAGTCTCCGTGTGCGCACCCCCCGGGGATTAGAGGTGCAGACGGGACCACGCGCTCATCGGTTTCGGCCCATTCGCAAGCCGATGTGATAAAAACGTGACTTTTAGTCGCTTTCTATGGCAGGTCACGTGCGTCAGGCACATAACGTTAACGCAGGCTAATCTGTGACTGCAGAGTACGTAAACTCGGTTATTTAGGAGAGCTGGTAATTGCGGATGTCCCCGTGGTGACTTCGGGCGTCTCACTCGGCCACAGCTGCTCAGAGCTACTTTCCGAAGCCCAGTTTGCAAATACGAAAGGAGGAAGGCATAGGCAAAGGTGGAGTTCAGGGAAGAGAGAGCGCGAGGCTCCGGCCACAGAGGACTCGCGTTTGCTTGGAGCTGGCTGATGCGGAGTGGCATACGCTGCTGTGACTGCCCCATCACCCTTCCAGAGCGTGCACTCCCCTGCCTCTTCCAGGCCAGCGGGAGCGCACGGCCCCAAACACCTGCGCCCGTCCCGTGTGATTACATAAGCAGAATAAGGCAGTTGTCGCACGTTTTCTTACAGAGGAGTCTTTTCTGAATACAGGTCCTCACCTACCTCCTTTCCACCTTCTCGTGCGATCAAAGCATAAATCTGGAGGCCACGCCCCGCCATTCATTCAAGGAGAACACCCCGTCTTTTGGCTTTGGTACTCTAGGGCCCTCCGGTATCCTGGAGCTCGAAGTCGCATAATGTGTTCCTCGGCCTCTAACACTGCAGCCTCTGTGACTTGATAATACAGGAGGGCGGACAAGGACATAAAGCAAATGAAGAAGGCACTTCAACCGCGAGCTCAGGGCCTCTGTCCTTGAGTCTGCTGAGTTCCCTTCTTCCTTTTCTGTCGTGTAAATGCGCGCTCTACCTGCACATCCTGAGACAGTAAGTCTCCGCAAAGGCTGGCAGGAGCCACAGGAACGATATACAATAATGAAGAATAATCAGGGGAGATACGGGCATTAAGTAGAAAACTCAAGGGCAAACGAGGAGGCCTGTGACATCACACCTCCGGGAGAAGAAAAATCTAGCCCTTGTCCCTCAGAGAAGGCGGCGCGATGCTGGTCTCCTGTTGAAGGTAATCGGTTTTCAGTAGAGCTGGCTGACTTCCCATTTTATCAGGTATCGATTGTATTAAATATACGGTTCGAGCATTCTGCTATCCTTTATTCATAGGGCTGCATGGTTACATCGGAGCGCTATCATTCGGGTTAATGCTGCCACTTGAAGGTGCATGTAAATTTTCGGCACTAGCGAAAAGTCACTGTGAAAGGAGA
>NW_024347788.1:12477152-12521265 GCF_902729225.1 Pteropus medius | reverse complement strand
AAAAAAAATCCCAGAACTAAACAGCTAGAGTGTTGGAGAAGCAGAAAATAGACTTGTTTTATTTTTGTAAATTATCTAAGCCATGTTGCTAAAATTCACTTATATCTCTCCTAGAATGTGCCACATCTACAAATTTATAAGAATCAGATCACGGATTTTTTTTCTTTACGATCCAGTTATCCGAATCAACAACAAACACTGTTGCATCTTTCAAGTTTGTTTCATAAAATAATTATATCTAACTTAATTTCCTTTGATATGTTACTAGTCTAAGCATTGGAAAGAGCAAAATTTAAGCACAGATTTAATAATCTGTAATACGGAATAAAATATTAATCATGACAAAAGCATCTTGATGTGGCTGGGATTTAATAAATTGGCTACAGGGTGGGAATGATTATGAGCTCACTGTTATGTAAACTTTGACTTTATAAGGTTTATAATTGCGGAATTAATAAAGATCTATCAATTAAGCAGAAAACTCCTGAGGGAAGTCTGAGCATAAAAGAAGTTGCCTTAGTTGCTGGTAATGTCTGTTTTTGCATTTTCAAGTCTGTAACTCGTTATTTGATACCCAGCATTTGCTATACTTCCATGAAGTTTACGAATGGGGGATGAGGCTCAGCAGTAAAGGAAAATAGCTATAGATTAGGCTGAATTTCACCTAGAGAAGATTCAAGGATATAGTTACTGAGCGTTTATGACTGTATAGTATCTCCTGGGAGGTTATAAACTAGTCGGAGACACTAAGACATTAAGCTAAGATATAAAATGGCAATGGAATACATCCTATAAACAGGAAGAATTATGTTTTCCTTAATAAAATTTAAAAAGGGGTTGCCATGGTAAGAAATGACTGAAATTTGGAGTTTAGTGTGAATTAGATGGTGAAGTACAATTTCTGGCTGTGAGGGGCATGGGAGGGTGGGGAGCTGTGCTGGGGATCAGGCTGGCAGACTTGGTTCTGTGTGGGTCGGAACTCTCTGGGGGGCCTTCTCTGCAGCGTTTGCCGAGTTGTGGTCCCAGTACCCCCGCCATGATGCTCTCAGCCACGTGGTGCAAGGCCAGCACAGCCCCGGCTCACACCGCATGCCACAGAGGACGGGTCACCTCCGCCTCTGGCGACACCCCAGCTGAGGTGGTGAGGTGTGCGCGGGCTCACCGAGGTGGTCTGGCGGGGTTCGCCGAGGTGGTCTGGCTGAGGGGGGACAGGTGCGTGCCGGGGAGAGCGAGGGGGTGGGGGACGTAGGCAGGGGGCCGAGGTCCTGGACCTGTAGCTCCTTAGCCAACCTCAGGTAGGCGAGAAGGAAAACATCCCAGGACTAGCACAGTGGGCGTGGGAATGGAGATGTGACAGACAGTCTGATAGTAAGAATAAGGTCACGCCGGGGACGACGGGGGAACAAGGCCAAAGTGAGGCCAGCGCTCATCCAGCGTGGACGAGAAACCATGGAAACGACGGGAGACGTAAGGGGGGGTCATCGAGGGTGCGCAACCGCAGGGACTTCACACGGGGCCCGGCAGGTGAGGGGCAGAGGTCCAGATTCTGAGGACACTACTGTTTGACAATAGAAAGATGAAATATGGTTGAGAGCAGTAAGGAGAAAAAGTGTAATAGGACGCGCAGAGAAACGAGCCTTCGGGAAAGATAAGTGACACGCAGAGCCGACGGCCTTCGCGCCGGGACGGGCCCTGGGAGGCGGGGTAATGACGCCGGAGCATCTGAGCTCTGCGCTCTCGCTGCTACCAGACGAAATCCCCGAGCAAGTCCCGTTTCCCCGCCAACCCTCGGACTCCTCAGCGGTGAAACGCGTCCGCCTTCAAATACCTGCTTGTGAAGACAAAACGCGAGAAAGCAATGCCTGGCCCGTGACGCGTGGTCAGCAACGGCAGTAATGATGCCATCACTGCCATCGTTAACGTCAGGGAGACCCCACGAGACCACGACGTTGAACAGAAAAAAACTGAAGAAAATAGGAAAGTGGGAATGCTATCACCAGATAGCATAGACTGGGATAAAAACATACCGATAACAATAATACACTGCTATGTGATGACCGACTTACAGTTAAGGCTGTGAATTTATTTGCCTGGTTACAAGCATGAGATGAAGTCAGACATGTGTTTGCGGTTTATTTCATCTTATACTACCTCTGGAAACTTTTAAACACTAAAAGTTAGTTTTACTCTCTGTAAACGAGTGTCAATAATGATTACTTCAGTGGGTTCTTGTGAGAATTAAATGATACGATTCAAGTCAAGTATTGAGTACATTTTCTGCCATTACATTAAGACCTTAATAAACCTTAGTGATACTTTTATTTTTGAAACCATAAGATGAGTTTTTCTCAGCAAAGTCAAAAACGAAGAATCAAAGCATGCTCTTTCTTAAAGTTGTTGGATCAGTAAAATAACATTACAGAAAAGGCTAAAAATCACAGGGTTTTAAGAAAAGTAATTCCAGCCTCAGGCCAAATCACGATGATGAGAACTTAGCAGAGCCCATTCCTTTACGATCGCCTCCGTTCAAAAGCCTAAGAGTGTCAAAAGAGTCCTCAAAACGTAACATTTAATTACCAGGGGCATTTCTCAATTTTAATGAGAAAAAGATAAAAAAGAAACCTTCAAATCAAGATGGACATAAAGGTGAGTAGTAAATCTTAGAATGCTACGGAGAGAGGCGATCAAACGATGCAGAAATCCACAGAATTTGAGAGAGAGGATGAAGACAAATTTGGATACATAAGGAGCATGTGTAAATTTGTCAATGATTTTACAGGGTCCAGCCATGGTTTCTTAGGTGGCATAAAATATTACTTTTGGGACCAGCAGGAGCCGACACGGGCAGACCTGGCAGCAAGTGTCCTCTGCTCGTTAGGTGGACACCTGCAGTTCAAGCTCCGATGCCATCCACCTTGCCCAGGTGTCAGCTCGCAACGCGGTCTCACCGAGCGGTACCCACCTCTGCAGAACGGGGCGGGGAAGTCCCAGGATGCTCCGTTCCCAGGGCTGACGATGCAGGTCAGGGTCGCGTGACCTTCCAAGACGTAGCCAGACAGACAGCTGTACCGGATTTTGTCTCCTATGTTGAATCGCGTTCCGTGGAGCACACCTTTCAGTATTTCCCCAGGGTTTCCACACGTGTGGCTCGGTAAGACTATTGGAAAAAGAAAAGGGATGAGAGTTAAAGAAAGATTTTCTACCGAGATCGATGTATGTCACAAATCGGGTGCTGCTTTTGAACTATCAAAATCAGCAAAATATTTTAATTTTGCCTCAAGATTAAACAGAGAAATGTATTCCTGTTTTATACCCGCAAGTTAGTGCAAATTATTATTTTAAAAGTAGAAATGTATGCATTTTTTTAAGAGGGGGAAATACAGTTCTGATCACAGCCAGAGTTCCAAATAGTGTCTAGATTATTTTTCTAATTACGGTATTCTACTGTCCCGTGTAGGTGGCAACCAGGTAATACAGTAGGATACAGAAGACCTGGAAAAGTGACATCAGAAATACAGCGTAAATGAATATGCATGCCATATTTATCCTTATTCCTCCAAGATCCTCCAAGACCAGCCTTGTCCGATACACATCACTAATCGATGTTTAATAGCTAAACAACTGAAAGAAAAAATTAAAGACCTCATTCATGAATCTGTCAGACTTTACAAAAACTGTACCGTTATTTTATTCCAAGCCACCTGCGAGTCTCTATGCATTTATAGTCTGATTCGCAACAAAGTATTAACGATCGCGTCTACCAAGGCACGCACGGCCTTCGCTTGCATTTCGGTGAGATGATTTCCATTCCGTTTTGTTGGCCTTCTCACTGTTTACACGGGTACAATTCTCTGCCTGATTCAACTGTCTTGAAACCTGATCCAGACGGTGCCATTCCACACCCATAAGACACAAAT
This sequence comes from Pteropus medius, assembly GCF_902729225.1. Classification (NCBI taxonomy): domain Eukaryota; kingdom Metazoa; phylum Chordata; class Mammalia; order Chiroptera; family Pteropodidae; genus Pteropus; species Pteropus medius. Next base: position 12,517,348 of record NW_024347788.1, on the reverse strand, counting down.
TCCACACCCATAAGACACCCATAAGACACCCATAAGAACTTAACTGATGCTCCATTAAGTTGAATAGTTAAAGTCGATGATTGTTAGTTATCGTCTCTGTATTTCTGCCTGTCATCAGTAAACCAGCTGTTATGTAGTATTCAAACAAACTAGGGTCCTACTGTTTAAAGAAGGCACAATCTCCAAATAAAAAAGTATTCCTAATGAACAGACTTAAATTATTTTATGTGTATACCCATTTTTATTGCCATGAGTGTGGGGTGCGTGTGTATAATAAAGTACAATTTTTCTGTTTTCTTTCTTGCCCACTGAATCAGAGGGGATCTCAATAATTTCTAAGATTATTTTATCATGACATTCACTATGCACAAACTAACCTATATTGAAACACTTAGAAAACAAATACTACTACTTAGCTATTTAATATAATTGACATGTTTATGAAATCACTAGATAGTCAAACTGTATTCAGTTCTAGTTTTTAAGAAATAATTTCTGAATTAAGTCTATAGAAACCTAACTGTTTGATGACACCATAGAAAGGAGTTCAGTCCACAGTCATCTTTGCTTCTTTTATGAAAAGAAAAATCTGCGTTCCATTCCACAATGACTATTTCTAAGACAGTCTTTTTTTAATTTTTTTTTTTTATAAACATTTTTAAGTGTTTGGGCATGTGACTGCCTGTGATTTTCTAAGGGAGAAAACGTTCTAGTTCTGCCTCGGGGAGCACGTGAGTCCTGGACTCCCTACGAGCTGGGGTTTTATCGTCGGTGATGCCGAATGAAGCAAGGTGGCTGCTTCCTGCCGTGAACGGGGAGGGACAGGACGGGGCGGGGGATGTGGCCACGAGCGCCTTTGTTGTTTTTCTTCCCCGTTTGGGAACATTTAGATTTAACAAATCCTCCCCGTTTTTAAAGGGCCTTTATTATTTTCATTAGCTCTTAGGGATTCTTCGTATTATAAGATACCCATCAGTGGAGTATTATATGTGTCCAGATAATTTTTTTCCAAAGACAAGAGTTATCAGTGTCTATCTAGCAAACGTCTTAAAACTTGCTACTGACGCTGCCCCAAAGTCGCCGCCTGCCCCAAGCTGCCGCGTTCGTAGCCTCCGTGAAAGACGAATGTAGCCCGCACGCCTTTCTATTCATTTTTCTATTGAAAATAGGAAGAAATCGCTTTTTAAAATTATCTTGAGCACAGGCTGATGTAAGAAAGAGCCTCCTAAGAAACACAGCAAAACACGAATGGGATCCCATGACTGGCCCTGCGTGGGCAACTTCACCACGTGTCACGCACGGCCTGTTTAATGCACGTGGACGAAAATAAAGGGTAAACAACCTAGAAAACTCGACTGGGGAATGTCGTCGCCAGGAAGTGAGGAACTGGACTCACTTCCAAAATTTCGAGGGGGTAAAAAATTATTCCTGAACATTAGGGTCTCCCCAGGTAGGCCTCTTGAGAAGAAAACGTCCATGTCTTAAAGCTTTAACGGTCTCGACTGTGATACTGGGAAATATTTTTTCTGATGCGGCTCAGAAAAAATAATCCCTGCCATTCTATATCGTCAAGCCAGAAAACCTGTCTTTAATAGGACATCATGTCGATGTTAAAATGAGTGGCTGCGAAGAAAAAAGTTCAGTGAATGGAGGTGTACCGGTACCTACAGCTCTGCGCGCCGCGACATCAAACTGAGTACCTGAAACGCGCTGGCATCAAACGTGCCGAACGCTTACGGCATCTCAGAGCATTGCCTATAAATGTGGCATCTCCAACCACCGCCGATGGCTGCAGAGAAGACACCAAGGGCGTGGCGCGGGCTGCCATCTGTGCCAGGAAGGTACAGCGCCATAGCCCCCGAGCCTGGGCTTCATACCCGGGGCCACCTGGGCCTCGCCGTCTTCTGTAAACCTGGCCTCGTGGACCAGGGTAACAGGCTCCTTTTGGGTCCCCCTCCACAGATCTCGCCTTTGCCTTCACGTTTTGACAATTCTATTAGAATGTGAGAAACGCCAACGCTCACTCTTTGCACAGCCTCGATTGTTAATGGAACAGAAAGGAAAGAACTGGTCCCCACGGCACGCTGTGAGGACGGCAGGGGACGACGCAGGCCCCGCGGGTAGCTCTGTCGCCCAGTCCCTGATGCACCCGCCACCTTCGGCCGGACCTTAAACCACCCCGCGGGATGGCAGCTTCTCCATCTCCACCTATGCAGCATCTAGAATAACGTCCAGCCCTCAGGAGGGACTTGCCAAATATATATTTGCTCAGTTAAATGATAAATATGAAAATTAACGTAAAATGTATCATGTATTCTTCTAGATGTAAGCGCACTAAGTAAGATTTATGTAGTTTTTAGCTTGGTGGGAACAATGGAAAAAAAGTTTTTCAAAGATCAATTGGAAAGAATAACATTTTAGAAACAATAAATCAGTAACAAATTATAATTTGAAGTCATTTTTCCCCCACATATGGCTAAAAATGTAACTAGGCCTCAAAGACTTAAAATTAATTAAAGAATTTTAAAAGTAAAATAAATTAGGAAATGTGGGAGTAATTAAAAACTAAAAAAGTCACTGGTTGGCAGCAGAAAGAAATATTTGTGATTTAGAGAATGAAGATTTTCACTAACACTCAATTTTAGAAAAAAATGTTAAAATTTTAATGTGAACAATGTCAACAAGTGAGTAGAAATAATTGAGGACGAATTAAAATCTATACTTCCAGTTGTAAACAAAAAATGCAAAAATGCACATGTTACCATAAAAGTGTTAGCAATTTCATTTTAAAAATTATCAAAATACCCTAAAATGTGAAACATAGGTGACAATGATTATAGGTCTATGTAAAGATGACAGGTCTGTGTAAAGATTGAAGTCTCAGAATTAAATATCACCAGCACGTGAGGATCCGGTGGCCGGGAGAGACTAACTCAAAACAAGTAAATTCAACCCAACTGCTACTCCTGCAAGTCACCCTCACTGCCTTCTCGCCCGTCTCCCTGAGGACAGCGAATGTCCCGCCGTGTCCCCATGGTGACGAGTGCACACGACGTGCTCGGTAAACACTGACTGTGCTGACTCACACCCTACTCCTCATTCCCTTCCATCCCTTCCTTGGAGCCATCTGCCTCTTTCCCACAGAAGCTTCCAGAAGAGACTCTTTACCGGGGCTCTGTGCCCGGGGCTGGCGTTTGGTAACGTGGCGGGGTTTCTGGAAAGGACCCCCCAGGCACAGCTGTCTCCCCTCATGGGTGATTGGATCAGAGCTGACGCAGCCACGCCTGTCACACAGGCCCTGGACGGGCTGTCATTCCAGTCACGGTCCCCGACGCTCCTTCCACACGCTTTGACTTGACGAGTGCGTATGGTCACGACTCAGTGACTTAATTAGACTATCGCGTCAAACCTGTAACCCAACTATTCCAAAGACGCAATGGACGTCTGTCTCATCAATCCCTTTCCAGAAGAAAAGTGGACCCATGATACTAAGATAGAACGCAGTATGGGTAGTCATTACTGCACGGGACAAAAGCGGAGTGGACGGAAGCTTGAATTTCATCGGGGGACCGCAGTGTTTTTCACGGCGTGTGTACAATCGGTGACATTTCCTTAGGTGCCTGCACTGGGAAGCTGGGTCCCCCAGGGTGCATGTCAGACTGCGTGTTTACATTTGGCCTTTGGACGGCTCCCTGCAGCTTCAGGAAGTAACACTTCAAACAACCCCACGGCGTGGCATGCAGCGCTTGAATGTATACCCACGGCCGAGGTGTTTGTCCACAGATGTTTGCCCTGCACGCCCTCCCGTGACCTTTGGGAAGGATGAGAAAAATCTGATTATGTAATTTTCAGGAACACTGTACGAATCAGATTTTCAAATGTTGAAACCTGACATCGATTCTCTGTACCGACTCTGACGCGTGGCCAGTTGGTGGAACAAGATGCTGAGACAGCAGTGACGTGACAAAAGCCACGAGCGTTTCTCCGGAGGCAGCAGTTATTCGGTGCCTTCCATCCCCCGCGTCCCGTGCTCCAGGTGAGGGGAGACGGTGGCGGATGTCTGCGGAAAGCCCTGACCTTGGAAAGTAACGAGAGCTGGATGAGAACTCAAAGGGGAAGTGGGTTTTAAGCTTATTTAAAGATGCAAAGCATCAAGGTTTCGCAAAGTGAGACAGGGAAGACAATTTTTACATATGGGGAGTAGCTGTGGGAAGTTAACACAAGCCTACGGCTCGGTGGGTTCAAGAAGTCGGAGGTGAAGGCAGACAGACTGCGTTTCTACTTCAGATACAGACGCTGTAACACGGTGCAAATTTCTTGAATCTCAGTTTCTATGTCTTCAAAAAGGGATTGAAAAATCTACAGATGAGTTTAACGTGAATCATAAATGAGATGATGCAGATTAAACAGTTAGCAGGTAACTCAGAGCAGAGTAAGTGCTCGATGCACATTGGCAATTTTTCATTTATTTTCCCAGCACTAAAACATGCAAACTAGAGGGAGATCATACGAGTTTTAAGCATATTTAAAGATGCAAAGCCTCTGTAATAACAACAATTAGTAACACACATCACACTGTGAACTAGACATTGTTTTAAGGGGTTTATGTATATATTAACAGTAATGAGAAGTGAATACTCCTCTTATTCCTTGAAAGGGGAAGAAAGCATGGCACAGAGAGGTTAAGGAACTTCTCGGTGGCCACACAGCTGGTAGGTTACTGGTGGCGGGATTTGCACATCGTAAAACTAAAATTTCTTCTCTTCAGCACGACGATAATCGTTCTAATGAAAATACCAACATCAAAAGAAATAGTAATAAAATGCCACCGAATCTGGAGTGCTCTCAGTAGAGCTTTGACGTAACGGGATATAAAGACTTGGGAGCACTATGATATTTCTCCATGTAAAACGGAGGGCAAAATTTCACATGGCTTTGAAAAAAAAATGCTTCAGGCTTTCTGAGAAAATCTGCCGCGTGGGAGAAACGCATCAAGGGGGGGCCGGGTAACAAAGTTCACGCCAGAAAAAGCCGGCAAAGGGATTCGAAACCCGTAGAGTGTCTTCTCGAAAGACTGTGAATGGCACTTGGAAGACAGCACAAGCTCCAAAGACGCGAGAACAGGAAAGTTGAGAAGACCAGACGAGAAATACCGGAGGGAGCATGAGACACGAGGGGTCGAGAACCGTGTCCGAATCCTCTCGAATATCTGAAACTGATGGGAGCAGGGCGATGGTCATCAAATACAACAGAAAAGTGACCCAGGAGTTAAAACTGAGCCCCGGAGCCAAGCCGAGAAGCGATAACAGAAAACGGACGCGGGTGACATCGAGGGCTGAAAACGGAGCCCACGTCACCGCCACGCGGCCAGCACGGCCATAAGGAGCCAGGCGACGCGAACTTTCCAACGACCCCGGAAGAATCAGAGAGAAAATGACACGTACGTCGACGATATCGGGTAAATCTAGACAGACTCCGGCCACGCGGCGGACGCACACGCTGTCGCTTATGATTTCTAAGTCGACAGACTTGTGCTCAGAAGGAATCTTGCTCCTCGACGCGGATTTGCAGCCGATCGCACGGGTCTCGGGATTATGCAAAGATAGGATGAAAGTGTTTCTAAGACCTCGAGAGGACGTTCGGACGACAGGACGATAAGCCCGCTGACGCAGCAGCTCAGGGAGAGCGAGGGAGCCGGCGCCGGCCGCTCCGGGCACCTCCGCCCTGTGCCAGCCCCCGCTCCGCCCGCTCCTGGGTCCCTGGCATCTGCGTCACAAGGACTGCGCCGTGCACCCCGGAGGTTACGCATCACACGGAGAACCACTCAGCATGGGAAGCCAATTGAATCAAACCGATTTCCAGGAAACTGTTCTAATCGCTTTCTTCATCATGGCCGGTTTGATGATTCAAATTAAAAATAATAATAATAATTTAAACTCACTATAATCCTTCCTCTTCAGCCAAGTTGTAGTATCAGGGATTGAATTTACGTCCGTATGTTTATAAAGTTAGGAAAATAGTCAAATTTATGAAAAGATGGCCCTCAACGCACTGGACATCACGCAGAGCTGGAGCCTGATCCCAAGGGGCAAGACACAAAAGGGGTCCCTAAAATTCTACCAGTTACTTCCTCACGTGCCGAGCTCTGTGGTTTCGACCTGGGCAGGGGCTCAGCAGACGGAACTCGCAGTCACATCTCTGAGGCCGGTGGCCCTTCAGAGGGAGGACCGGGTGGGGGGACTCGGGCCAGCTCTCCGGCCAGCTCGCCTCCCTGTGCTGACCGCTCCTGGCCACATCCCTGGAGGCATAGTTCGGGCTAGATCTCTTCTTCCCTTCCAGGGACACGGGGAGAGCTATGTCCTGTTTCCTTGGGAGGTGACGGTGCCTCAGAGGTTTGGGTGCAGGAAGTTTTTACCTAGCAGGGCCGCTGGGCCCCCGAGGGCTGGGCGGAGGGGGATGGGGACAGCGGTGCAGTTGTGACGGAAGCCACGGCCGTGCACAGGGCCTCGGGCATTGGGCTGGTTTCTGCGTCATCCCCATTAGGCCAGGGACTCGCCCGGCAAGGTGTAACTGTGTCATCGTTCCGTAGGAAGTTAAATGACATGAAAAGCTGTTATGAAGCTTCGTGTTTGGGGAATTTGGGGGAGACAATGGGGAGGCAGCAGGCACTGTCGGGGTATGGTCTCAGGGACACGATGCCCTTCGCTCCTGCCTGCCAGCCCGGACATGCAGAGCAGGCCGGGGCCAGAGTGTGGGGCGCCCAGTCTGGGGGAGCACTGACCGACTCAGCAGCAAGCACGAGATCAAGCCTCACTTTTCCAGCGATGCTACGGGAAGGTGGTTCCAGAGCCAGGCGGGCTTGCCGCGTGACAGCTGCACGTGACGGCAGCGGGCGGGCGTTTCAAGGACACTGCAGGTTACACCATGCTGCACCAGAGCCCGTCAATGCAGGTGATGCCAGCAGGCGGAAGACGCCCGGCTTGCAGCAAACTGACAGGCTCCCGACACCTGAGTCCAAACGCGAGGTGTAAGGTGAGGGCCAGGCCCCCGGGGAAGGGGCGGCGGGCACCATGCCCCAGGGCGGCGCTCGCTTTAGAATGAAGCGGACTCAGGACTATTCACGCTGTTCCCGGCAACTTAGAAAAAGGGCAAACTGCCTTCGGGAAGAGGATTAGAGCAGAAATAATTTTAAAGAGCTAAGCCAGTACTCCAAGCAGTAACTACAAGATCCGAGGCCCAAATAAAGCATGGCCACACAGGTGACCTATAAAATGCAAAGACAACATCACGCACACTCAGGTAGTTTTCAGACACTGCAAGAGATGGCTTCCCAGCCTCTCCCTCACCCGCTTCCTCCTCTGGGCTGGGGGGATTGCTTTATTGATTTTTTTAAAATTGGGATATTTATGCCTAGATTCATGTACACACACACACACACACACACGCGCGCGCGTGTATTATAAAGTGCATAGAAAAATATACATCTGAGTAATTCAAATATGCATATTAGATTCTCGTATAGGAAAGTGGATACTTTTTAACATAATAGTTCTATAAATACATATATAATTCAGGTTTTATGAAGATTAAACTTTCAAATCACTTCTAATTTCAAGACATATTTGTATAGAAAATAACAAAAGGAGTTTAGTGATTTATAAAAGTCGTGTGGAATTTTTTCTCTGATTAATAAATTCTTGGCTGTCACTCAGTCTAACCTGATTTCATTCTCTTCTATGTGGTGGCAGGCACCTTCTAAAAATAGTCTCGAATTAAAATTATGGCCACGAGTCGTTTCAGTTTACCAGGCTTTGGTATATTACTAATTTGTGATTTTCATATTCATTTGAACCTAAAAGCTTTTTCCATGATTGAATTCACATTAATAGCTCAAGCTTTATTAAAAGGAGAGTCTTTTAGAAAAGGTAAAAGCATGCTTCTTTGTCACGTACTATCATATATAGATAATTTGTGGGGCGACTTCCCGTTGTTCTAATTTCCAAAGACCTAGTGTTGATTCTAAATAATTCCGTCATGACAAGGAAGCGGTGTGTGGATAAAATTAATATATGAGATGAAGGTTATTTCTATTTCATTTAAAAATTATTTTTCTCTTCTCTCTCTCTCTCTCTCTCTCTCTCTATATATATATATATATATATATATATATGCACATATATTATTTTAACTTAATTCTCAGGCTGGAGAGGAGGTGAACCAACAATTATCAAACTCTATTTTTGGGGCCCTTTCTGTGTTATTTCACTGAATTCTGGCAGGACGCTGCCGAGAAGGTAACGGGGTGAGATCGTAGGGATCGAAGTCCCAGAGGGAAGCCACTCTGTAACTTTGCCTCTGTGTCACTCAGACCCCAGGCTCTTTTTCTCATTCCAGAAACTTCTGGGACAGGTATGGCTTCGCTCTTTAGAGCTGACAAACAGAGGGACGTGCTAGGATCCAAGGCGACACGGAAGGAAATGCGCATTTCACCGGGAAACGACTGCATTTCGAGAATGGATTCTGTGACACTGCATCTCCGCTGGAGGCCCTGCTCCCGCCAGAGCAGCCCCTGTCTGTCCTACGGTCGCCTCCTGCACACGCGTGGCCCGCAGGCTGCCTGCTGCCCTGCAGGAACTCGCGCGTGTGGCGGTCCATCCCTAACGCTCATCAGAGGCAGCCCACGCCGGGGACCCCTGTCCCGGGAGAGGAAGGGGGGCGGGGTGGCTGAGAGGACACGGCCTGGCCCCCCGCCCGAAGCCCTGGGGAACGGTCCTAGCTGTGGATTGAGAGCCACCTTGGAAGGTCGGGGAGCATTCTGGAGAAAAATATTCCTGCTTTACTATTCACCCAAATTCACTTTAATTTTCTCAGTGTTTCCGTAACGGGCCCGTCCTGTCTCCAGGATCCACCTGAGGTGCCACGTGACATCTCATGGCGTTTCCCTTTTGGTGTCTCAGCCTCGGTGGCTTCTCAGACTCCCCTTGTTTGTAAAGACTTTGGCGGTTTTGACGCTGGTCGAGTATTTTGCAGCGTTTCCCTCAGTAGGAACGTGTCCGATGTTTTTCTCATGGAAGAATGAGCTGATGGGTCATTGGGGAAAGACCACAGCGAAGAGCCCCTTCTCAGCACATCCTACCCAGGGGACATGTCATCAGCAGAGTCGGCCACTTCTCTAATGACCTCAGGTTCCTCTCACTGCAGACATGGATCAGTGACCGAGCCGTGGGTGCTGGGCGAGCTCCCTGCTGCTGGGAGCCACACCTGCAAGGAGTTGGGGGTCACAGAACGAGAGGAGGCAGGCGAGTTCGGCACCTTGCCTGCACAGGGTACTCATACGTATTCGCACAGGTACACACCTGCATATCAATTCACCTGGATGCCTGGGGCTCGCCAGCGTGTGGGGAGGGAAGGCCGTGGGCGCCCCTGGCGGGCGAGGGAAGGTGAGGCCCCAGGCACCGCCGGAGCTCGCTGCCCGGGGCCGGCAGAGCGCTCTCTCTCTCCGGTTTGGAGGGCACCGCGCCGGGTTCCAGCGGCCCCGTGGGGAGGGGTCCCAGGGCGTGACAAGGAGAAGAGGGAAGAAGGGCGGAGCATCCCGCCGAGGACGCGCGCTGGGGGCCCCGGCCCTCCCGGGACAGGGCCTGGTGCCGACAGTGGCACCGTCAGCAGAGTCCTTCAAGTCTGACAAAGACCGCGCAGAAACGTGTCTAAATTCTGAGAGCCGCAGATGTGGCCAGGCCAAGTGGGACCAGGCAGTTTCTGTAAATCTTGGCCCCGATACCGGAGGGCTGATCTGACCCCACCGCTGAGTTAGAGGAGGCTGCATGGTCACAAAGCTGTGACAGTTAAAAGGGCTGAGCACACGCGAAGCCAGCGCCCCGCACTGTCCCTCTGCATGTCTGCGATCTCGCCCAGGACGCGGCTGAGAAATGAGACCAGACGAGGGCCTGGGGGCGCCCTCGACGCACTCGGGCGTGCTGAGTGCCACCGACCCTCGTGGGCGCGCCCGCGGATCCCGGAAAGTCTGTTAAAGGTGACCAGGAAAACCCTCCCTAGGGGCAAAGGCCAGTGTCTAAAAGTGATGGAAGAAAATGCAAGCAACACGCAGAGGAAAAGGTTATCAAAGGAGAAAGTCGCGGCGAGCAGGTAAAGGCAGAACGCACGGCCGCGACGAGGTGGCACGTCACGGGCGCGGTGCGGGCGGCGGGCCGCGGAGGGCGTCGGGCCGTGGGGACGGCGCCGGGCGCGATGCAGCCTGCCCCGGAGCGACGCTGACACCTGCCGAGCGCTCACGGTGCCGGGCGCGCGCGACCTTCGCCAGCGATGCCCCCGCGCGTGCCGTCTTCATGGAACGCGACTGCCACAGAGCTAGTGGCCGAGGGCTCCGTGTCCCAGCTCCCGCTCATGCCCCACGGGGAGATGAGGGGCGACTGTGCGGCTGCGAGGCGGAGGACGTAGAACCAGGACCGGGGGCCCAGCAGAGGGCGAACGGCCGCTCCCCCGCCTCCTCCAAACCCGAGGGAGCTGGCCGGAGGGCCGCGTCCAGCCCCCCTCTCTCTCCCTCCACGTCTGCTAAGTATTTCAGGCAGCAAGGGACACTGAGAGCTCGCCACCAGGGGACCGTTCCGACGGCAGTCTCCCTCCTGTAGTCAGTCACGTGCTTCTCTGCTATCAATATGGTAAGTATTTTGCACATTGTCCCATTATAGAAGAGTAAGTTTAATGCGCGTCCCTTGTCCCTTGCAGTACGAGGGAGGTACAGGGCTTCCGGGTCATGATAGCAGTCAAGGGCTTATCTTACACGTGAACCGGTATGTGCTAAGGCCCTATTAAAAAAAAAAAAAATGATCGATAGCTTTTACCGATGGATCAGGTGCATTGTTAACGAGGTTAGGAATTAGTTGCTATAATTATGATAGGAATAATTTAAATAAGATAAAAAAAATACTTATTCAACATACGCCCATGGATTTTTCTCTTACTGTACATTCGAAAATACGTGAGCAGAGGCCTGATTGGTCCCTGATCTCCCCAGAGGGCATGGTGGTCCCCTTGCCACGCCCGGAATCGGAGGCTCATGCGAAGAGCTGAGTGTCCGCGTGAGCGGGTCACCGTGCCGGACTGCTAACGGTCCCTCAGCAGGCATTCTCTCCTTCTGCTTTGTGCACAGAACCCTCCTCCCCTGGCCACCGTCCAATTTTAGCTAATGTTACAGACTGGATGTTTGCATCCTCCCAAATTTATATATAGAGACACAAGCCTTCAGGGTGACGGCGTTAGGAGCCTTCAGGATGACATCAGGCTGTGAGGGTGACCCTCCCACGATGGGGTCAGCACCCTCATCAAGGAGGCCCCAGGGCCCCGTCCCTTCCTCCCCTGAGGACACAGCGGAGGCTGTCAAGGCTGTGTTTAAATGACCGTGATGCAGAGGACGTCCGTCCATCTGCATCTGAGCACTCGGACTTCTTATTTAAATCCGAAAACGTACAGAGAGACATGAACCTCTCCGCTCAGAACTGCTTTTAACAGCACACGAAGGCTCTCGTGTCGACTCGCGTATATATGTGTGCACGCGAGTCTATTTTACACACTCAGATGAATGTACCATATCCGGAGAATGTGAGAACATTCAGAACATTTTTTCTAATATATTTTTGTTTTGTTTCATACATTGGATGATGGCAGAAGGGTGGTCCGCCTGCTTTAAAAGCAGTTTGGAAAGGCAATTTCTCATATATATTCAACCAGTTAAGATTATAGTTTCCTTATCAGTAGCTGAATAAAACAAGTTTGGAACATAGTTATTACTTAACTCAATAAATTGCATCTTAAGCAATGTTTACGGCATCGCCGTTCTCTAGAGAGACGACAATTTCTTGAAAAAGCTTCCTTAGATTAAAAAATAATTGTTCTTTAAAATTATTACAAATTTTACAATCCTATTTATTAATTGATCCAATACATATTTTAAACTCACTAAATCTTTCAAAATCAGAGCAGGCTGGTACAGAGAAAAACATTGTTAAGTTATATAAAGAACTTATATAAGCTCTTTCATACAAGTAAAAGTCAAGTCAGCTTACATTTAATAACTTCAAGAATTTTAATAGATATAAAATGTTAGTGGAAAAATATTAAAACACAAATAATTTAATGTAGTTACAGGTGCCACCAAAATAATAATTCTGGAAATTTTTAAATCATTATATATTAATTGGAGATTAATAAGATGCTGTCATGTAGAACCGACTAGCTTGAATAGTTAATATCTAAATAAAACTCTTTAGAAAAGAAATGGTTAGTAATTGTTATTTACACCTCAAATGACTAACACTGAAAAAAAGTAGGTCGTTTGAAAGGTGTTATATATTTTTTAACTATGCCAGGCTATAGGTTGTAAAATAGTAAATATAACAGTAAATATAGTAAAATATGAATCTAGTAAAATATAGATTATGTAAATACAGTAAACAGAAGTTGAATAAAGTTATTGCTATTTAAGCTTTTACATAAAATATGCAAATACGCGTGCCCAATCTTCCCGCATTTTCTCCTCCGGAAAGCATTGCTTTCTAGAATATACAGATTTTCTTCGTGGAAACGTATCTCGGCCGTGGGATCTGGCTGGATATTGGAGGATTGCCAGTTACTTCTGCTATTAATTGAGAGACGATGCCGAGGCTCTGGGAGAACCCGCAAAGAGCAAGCGTCTGCGGAGCGAGGCTGCGGCCGCGAGGAGCCGGGAGGGCGGGACCTTGAGGAACAGCTTCTGGGCATCGGAACCGGACGTGCGGGGCGGGGTGCGGGGGCGTCCGCTAAGGAAGAGGAGGCGCTTGGCGCGCGCATCGCGGAGGCCGTGGGACCGGGGGTTAGGAGCCGGGGGATTTGGGAGATACCTGCTCCCCCACGGGGAAATTCAGATAAAGCTCGCTCATGTTCCCGTTATTCCGTGCACCCGGGCCCACTCAAGGAGGTGGGCGTGGGCGTGGGGCCATGGCGAGCGTCAGAAAGTCACCGATCACGAATCACCGAGCTAGGTGACGAGGAAGGGAGAAGTGTAAAGCAGTCACCCTCCCGCACGTCTAACATCTGCGGGGACAGAGCAGTGTGTCAGCTCCCGCCGAAGTGTGGAGGAAGGACATAGGACGCGCTTCTCCCGAGCGAATTAATTAAAAGAAAATTAATTCCACAAAACTCACTGCCCTCAACCTACGGCGCGCGCGGGCCAACGGCATGCGACGCGTGTGTTGTGTCATCCGCGCTGCTTTACCGTGGGGGAGGCAGGCGCACAGGATGGGCTTCCGCAGACTCCCCGCCACCCCCAGCGTCCCCCACGCTCGAGGGCCCCTGACCACGACTCTCCTGTGCCAGCCCACTCGGGACCCTAGAACCGCTGGCCGGCCCGGAGTCATTTTAAGGTATGGCGAGTGTCCTGGACCCTCCCTTCGACTCCAGAAGGAGCACTTTTGAGGTAGAGATTCTGTGGCTGTGCACGGAAGGGTGGCTTCTCTGTGTGAGGTCGACGATGGCATCGCACAGGTCACCTCCGTGTCTGGCCAGCGTGGTCACATCCAGGACAGACGAGGCTGTCTTTGGGAGTTCTGTGACATCTGAACGTTCACTGACAGTATCTACAGGCCTCACACAGATCCGTCTCCTCTGGTGCTTTCTGTGTGGAAATTCTATCAGCCAGGCAGTGAAACGCATATGTACATGATCTATGTGTTCGCACACGGATAAGATAGACATAGATGATGTAGATATATAGATACATAGGTATAGATAGATATATAATTCTGAAGACCAAAATGCCGCACCAGTAATTATCATGAAAACCGATAATCTTATGTAAAAGCTAATAATATTCAGCTAGATAAATAAGGTAATATATAAACCATACGCATATTAAGAGACATACTGTATTAGCTAGATGATCTAAAAAAATGTACAGAACCAATGCATATGGATTAAAACTCCAAATAAAATATGAAACTAAAGAATCATATAGATTACAGTACATCAAGTCCTTAAACTAACAACCGGCACGTGTTCTGTGCTCTGCGGCATCCAGTAAATAAAACGAGGCAGGCCTGTCGCACGTGCCACGTTCTGAACATCAGACAAAATGCTCCTGAAGGAGCAGCCATTCACCCAACCAGCACCGACGGCACCTGCAAGCTGCCATTTTCCTAGGGTGTTGCCTGTAGTTTTCAAGGTCCTTGCACATAAATCTGTGAGCACAGGCGGCCGTGCCCCGAGCTCACGGTCACCGGGGAGAGCCGGACATGGAATAAAGCATGGCCCGTAAGAAACGGCTCCCTGCGCCAGATGTCAAGCGGCCCTCATTGTCAGACCCCGTGGGATCTTTGTTTACTTAATTCCGTCGAGACATCAGCCTTTCAAGAGGTGCCTGGTCTGGGAGACGGGAATGAGGCTGGTAAGAGTGAATCGGAATCGGAACCGAGCTTCCCGCGAGTAGGGGAGTCGCCGGACCCGGTACCGCGACGTCGGTGACGGGTCGTCCGTGGCCCGGAGTTAACAAAGCCCCAAGAGCTAGAGGAGCAGGGAGAGCATGTTGGCGAAGGGGAGGCACCGGAGAGCAACCGCTTCTGGCTTCCGGGGCGCTGGCCGGCGGGAGGGGGGCCCCGCTGGGCCCTGGGGAGGCGAAGCGGGACCGGAACCGGGCAGCGACGGGCCGGGGAGCGTTTCTGCTGTGACTGAGGCCACCAGTCCTGCTGCCAGAGTGAAGAGTGGCCGGGGGGACGGAGCCGGGCGTGGCTGGGCGCCCTGTGCGGCCGCTCCCCTGGGGTGGCGAGCCGGCCCCGCCTTCCTGTCCCCTGCTGTCCCAACCTGCCAACCGCCCGCCTTTCCCGGGAGTGACGCTGGAGCCCAGGCCGGTCCCCGCCGCCTTCTCCGTGGTGTTAAGGGACAGGAAACACCTGTCTCTGCCGTGGCCGGCAGCGTGCGGAACAGCCCGCAGCGCGGGGCGGGGGGACAGAGGCGGCATCCGGTCGGCGGGGCCGGCAGCGGGCTGGGGCCGCTCTGTCTGCCGTCTGCTCCCTGCTCGCACGGCGGGCCACGGCCGGGCGACCCCGGGCCCTCTCCTGCCCAGCAGCGTGCGACTCCGCTGGGGAAGGACACTTGGCCAAGGGGAACACTGACCTCTAAGAGCGAAGTCCTTCAGGCCTACGGACTGCGGACTTGGCCGCGTTCACCCGTGAACAGTGAGATGTTGAGGAAGCGGAGCTCGTCGCCGGGGACGCGGTCGGACGGCGAGGGCCGGCGACGTCGTGGGGCAGCGCTCTGTGTATTTTGTTGATTTAAGTCGAACAATGAATTAAAGTGTGTGAATTAAATTAAATTTAATTTAACGAATTAAATTATGAATTAAAGCTGTGTTTCGTCAGGGGAGGTCCAATTGCACAAGGCCTTTTTTGAGAAAAAGAACATAATATACATTATATGAGATAATATATATTATAGGTAATGAATTTTAAAAGTGTGTCCTGTGTTCTGTGAAGTCGCATGCTCTCTCATTGCGAGCACGACATCGCTGTGGGGTAATTCTACGTAGTCGTGCATCACTAGGAAAAGTGGAACGTCATCTTTGATTCTATATTTTCTACATAACATTTTCAGCAAGAATAACTTGTAAGATAAACTTTTTGTTGTCGTTCAATACTCTTTTTTTACTACAATGGGACAAACCACACACCTGCGAAATGAAACCTAAACTTACCTTCCTGGCGGACGAGGGCCTCCCTGACCGAATTCTGCTCACCCCGTGCCGAGCACCGCTACACCCCCTCCTTTCCCTCACCCCTCCTGCTCCGATTCCGTAACGAGCTCTGGTAAATTTCCCTCGATCGATGGAAATGGGTGACGCACGATCGTTTCGAAAACGGTCGGGCCCCCTCGATCCCAGAACCGTCTCGTTCTCAGACCCCTTCGCCTGCTCACGGCTCCACCTCGAACCCTAAGGCGCACGGCGCGGCCCGTGGACACCCGGGGGCCAGCAGCTCTAACTCAGCTCCACTGCCTAAGTCGTCGCGAGCTGGGGGTGACGGTGCTGGGCCGGGCCTGGCGGGTAGGTGTGCGGTGAACACGGAGCGGAGGGTGGCGAACAGATCGCCCCGAGGAGCAGTGAAATAAAGGAGATGTTGGCGACGGCGTGTTCTCTTCCGGACGCCACAGGAATGAGAAAGTTATCTCAGAAAAGGCAGGAGAGCCCTGGTACCGGGCCACCAGGCAGTGTCGCGACCTCCACGTCATGGAAAAGAGCCCCTTCCTCTCCATTCGCCGCTGGGACAGGCTGTGAGGGGGTCACTGAGAAATGCAGGTCGGCCGCACCCGGGCGGGCCTGCGCTGGCCCGCGGACGCTGGGCTCCGCTCCGGCCACCACATGGAAGAGTTGGTTTCAGGGACGCCCATGCCCGTTCCCCTGCACCGAGGTGGAGAACGTGACAATTGGAGTGAGCTCGAGTGCTCCTGCGACCGAAGCCTTCCCTTCCCGCACCCGGCTCAGCGCACGTCCCTCCGTCCCTGGCCCCTGGGCATTGGCGCATGGTGTTTTCTGAACTGGGTTCTCTCCACTGTCCACTCGAGGCCAGGCCTAGCGCATCCTGACCCCGCCTGGAGGATGCCGATCAGTAGATGCCGCCCCGGGAAGCAGCCTGGCCCCGCTCCGATCCGGCCCGCGTTCCGCCAGCTCCCCGGCATGCTCACCCCGCGACGCGGCAGCCCGGTCCATGGGGCTCCCACACAGAGCTGCTGACCAGAGGAGGCCCTGGTGCTCCTGCTCCCGGCTGTGCGCAGTTTGCACCAAATCCACATAACCAGCTCAGTTAAAAACAACAAGTCTGGAATTATTAAAACGCATGACAAAAAAATGGTGATTGTAATACTCCATGATACAAAAACGGTGAAGATTTAGTCTACGGCCACGCCACCCTGAACGTGCCCGATCCCGTCTGATGTCGGACGCTAAGCAGGGTCGGGCCTGGTTAGTACTTGGATGGGAGACCACCTAGGAAAACCAGGTGCTGTAGGCATAAAAATAAAAAAATAAGGGATTGTAAGCTGACAGGGTCCTTGCAATCTGTGAGGTCAACCAAGGGTTGCCTCGCCTAAAAAACATTTAAAAAAATAGTGAAGATTTTAAAATGCTACTCTCTAGTTTGTTTCTAATTTTTTTCTTTAAATTCCAAGATACTGACACTATTTGCATAAAGCATTCTAATGATACAAACCACTCAAAACATCTTGTGAAAAGCAATAGCCCAAAACACATAAACAACCAGAGTGCAGTTAACATTTCAACAGTGGTCGACTCTTTTTGGAAATAACTCTCCCCGGTCCTTAATAGCTGATTGAACTTTTACTAGGACACGCGGCCAGGGTTCACCCAAGTCATGGAGAGTTAGTAAGAGTTTGTGGCCCTCAACTGCTATAAATTTTATGTTTGGTAAACTCGCTAGAGAATAATTGAGTCAATGTAATAGAAAATTTTGCTTTCAATTTACTGACTGTGTGTTACGGACACAGAGGTCGTAACAGTGCTTCGAAGTGCAGTCACGCTAACTCACTGTGACTTGACAGTAGCTAAAATTCCCCCCCACTGCCGAAAGATGCACTCCTGCTAAAGGCTTGTGAGAGAGGCCGTGTGCATGAGGCCATGAAACGGGCTCACGCGATTCCTTTCGGCCACGACGCTATCGACGGCCACGTGTCCACCTGTTGAGGTGTAGGGGCACCCCTTATACCTGCGGTAGAAGATGTAAATTAAAGCTGAGGCGGGCACACGCCTGACTCCGAATCTCACAGAAGGAAGCGAACCCGAGTTCCTTGGGTTTGCATCCTGAGTTCGGGACGGCGACCTGTGTCATCCTGAGCTTGTCTAGAGAAATGAGTGCACCCGGGAGTGTTTAACGAGCTACACTAGCACGGGGACCGTCGCGGGAATGAAGCCCTCGGATGAATTTGGGGAACCAGCCCTCCGCCCCCACCTCTGGACTCAACACTCCCGCTGAGGACAGTGAGACCAGACCCTGTCGCCAAACACACACGTCCGCGGGATCCGGGGGCCTAACGCAAGGAGGAGTCCCAGAAACCAGGTTTACCTTATCGGAAATATACGTTTAAATATAGAGAGCGTCTTCCTTCACAGCCCCCCACGAGGCACGCAGAGACAGACGAAGCGGGACACGAGCGAGTGACAGCCGGAGGGACTGGCAGCTCGTGACACCCCCATGCCCACGCCCAATCTCGGTGAAGAACAAGAGGGCGGCCTCCCTGTCCGCGGCACAGGTGGCGCACACGTGGGTGTCCTTTCTCGGCACGAGGCAGGGGAAGGCAGGGGGCGGCCGCTGGCTCACGGAGACGCTGAGGGAAAGGGGGAGCTGTCCCCCTGCACGCCACCCAGTGTCCCCGGCTAGAATTCCAGCCGTCCCTCTGCACGGTCACCTGTCCCTCCCCCTAGAAACGGGTACCCCGCCAGTCCCGGGCAAGGCCTCCTCCTCCCGTACCGCGAGTGGCCCCTTCTCTCTCCACGGTCTTAGTTTATCAGTGACTCTTCAATGGTTTCTGATTTTCAGCCTCACGTTATCATTGCATGCGCGTATTTCTAACTCCCACGAGGGCAGGAGGAGCCTGGCATGTCCCCTTAACGTCACAGAACGTGGCACAGGACCTAGTACATGAGCTACCCAGTGATGTCTGTCAAAGACATAATCTGAACATTGATTAATCCATTGACTCCACGGACAACATATTGGATGCACTCTTAAATTCATCTGCCTGAAATTTTACCATTAAGCATTCATTACACGAGGTGGTAATTGTCTTTTTTAATGTAATTAGGCCCAGAAGGGAAACGTACCCTTATTAGTAACCATTAACAGCTCTTTGTGAATGAGTTTATTGTTCATCAAAGCAAGGACATTTCCGTTCTTTCTAATCTAAAAATAGATAATAGTAGATTTTAATTGGAGGAAGGGAGATTGAGGATCAGTCCGAAGTCCAAGCAGAAGGGGGCAGGGAGGCAACTGCCACTCTCCGCGCCGAGGGACGGACAGGCAGGACACAACCGCACGGGACAGCCCTGCTTCGTGGATCTAACGCGGCCCTCAAGACGAAAATGACTGTGCTGGTGTTACGCCTTAAAATAAATGGCAGGTGACACGCAGATCTCTCGCACGTCCCAGGCACGAAACGCGATGAATCCGCCCTAAGTTCTTCCATATTTGGGAAAGAGGAGGAGGCGAGCTGTTAATTTTGTGTTTGAGGAACTTCGGGAATGAGGGGCCCGTCTTGTGGGTCCTCTTCACGGGAGGCTGAAGAATAAGCTTGAACGTAGGGCGAGATGCTTCTCTTAGACTTCGCGTTCGCTACCGATGTCATTTTTCTACGAGAAGCACTGCACGACGTCCGGGAGGGGTGATTATGAAAAGGAGAATCTCAGCCCAAATGATTTGTTTCGAATCACTGCACCCTAAATTCACTGAATGTATTTCCAACTATTTATATTGGGGAACTTTACATAGGACTAAAACCATGAATAATTTTCAACGTTAGCATTATCATTTATTAATTAATTTGTCCATTCATTCGTTCATCGAAAATGAACTCACTGCATGAAAGAATGTAAACCCGTCTATGTCCTCACCCGGAATGCTCGATTTTCTAGGCTATATACATGCAATTTTCATAAAGCTATGCGTTATAGTTTGTATAATTGATCGTATGCACATTTTCCTGCCTGTAACCAGAATGACGATGAATGAATATAAGAGTGACCCACTATTCCTGGAGAGACAGAGAAGGGTTTATAGAAAGATACATAGGATTTTCTTGAAAAGCGAGGGCACCAAACTCTTCCAAGCAGAGTGAAAGGCAGAAGAAAATGAAAGAAACTCTGCAGAGCTGACGGTCCTCCGGGGGTGCGGATGGATGAGTTTGTGTAGCGGGAGGGGGAGTTCTGAGGCCACGGTGAGCACTGGGGGCAGGTCATAAAGGCTTCTGTCAGTCCAGGGAGGTTGAATCTTATTCGGTATCGGGGATTTAAGGCAGAAAGGAATGAAAAGTAGGGTGTACAGAAAATTAAACTTGCCTTTTAGAAAGACACCTTTCATGATGGTGTATCATTACACAAAGCACCGTTACAGAAACAAAACGGATTTGTTTTTTTAAGGGATCGAAATATAAAACTTAAAATGTATCCCCTGGGAGCTATTAGACTTTTCAAATTGGGTATTTGCGATGATTTTAATAAACATATCCAGTTCATGTAAGTTTCCATGATCACAGTAATTATGAGTTTGTAAAGATTAGGAACAGACAAAAAAGATTAGAACTATCTCATTTTAAAATATTGCCTAAACTATCCAGGGTAGAGAGAAAAATAACTATCCCTGTGCTATATAATTCTTCACTATAAAATAATGTCTTCCTGCACAGATTACAGAATACTATGTAATAAAAGTACTGGTGTAAATTACTGCAGCATGGATGCACATAGCACGGTCCTAAAGGTTATACACTGACCCGTGTATACAATAAATTTTATATAATAAACCAACGAACGACTATCGTTTTGCTGAGAACTTTTTGCAAGGTTAACAACATATATTTTTCCCTTCATTCGAACACTAAATGGCTTGGAAAGATCGCAGTTAATTTCCACTTATTCTATTTGTCACATTTTCCCTCTTTTAGACAGTTTACATTTCTTCAAAAACAATCTCGTTAGAATTTTTAAGGAACGCCATTTTGGCTTACTTAAGGACAGTAGTGCAATATTGTCCAAGGAGAACGTGGAAATATATACCGTGACTGGTGACGTCAATCCTCCTGCTCTGAGACATAGCTGTAAAATGCTCTCGCAGAGGAGAACAAATCTAAAACTTTGGTAAAATAAAGTTACTTGAATTCTTAAAAAAATACATAAGCAGATCCCAGGGTCCATTAAAAGGTCCTCATCTTCTTGGACAAAGTGAACTAAATTCCGGTGTTGTACCTCTGAGTGCTAAGAATACAGATGATTTTCATTTTATCCGGTTATCTGTTTTCTAAGTTTTCTATAATGGATGTGCATGATGCCTTTAAAAAAAAAAAAAGAAAGAAAGAAAGAAATAGTTTGTTTTCCACAGGAAGCTATTTCCACATAAGTTAGACAGCCTGACACTAATAATAATTTCTAAGTAAATGTACAGACAGCCTCATACTTGCCCACCACGGGCAGCGGCTCAGGCGTACCTTGCACAGGTGACCCCAGTCTAATATTCCCCCCTCTCTGTGCTCCTCCAGCCCCTGCACCACCGTTGCTATTACACTTACTCTACCTTATTGTCATCTGTTGCTTATTTTCGTTGCTCTTCGCTGAGCTCTACGCTCCTTGAGGTTAGGGACACCGTTCACTTCATTTTAATATCCCTCGGTCCCATGACAGCGTCTAACGCACGAGTCCATACTCGAGAGGTCTTTGCCGACTGAGTGTAGGGATGAGGGCTGTGGTTATCACGTACATTACCAACTGACGTATTTCCAATCCTCCCTGAAAATGAATGTAGTAATTTTTGCATGAAAAAGTTTTATGTAATTTCATTAAGGAAAAGATGTTTTTCTTTTAACCAAGATGTTTACCATACGCAACGTTTGTCCATCGTTATTGGAGGTGCAATGATTTGAATTCATATGATTTCCCTTAAGCCTCAATGAGTTATTTAAGCATTTCACACACTGCAGCTCTGCAGGAACCAACCTCTTCGATCTTCTTGTTTTCCGTATGTGTTGCCCCATTCTTAAGGGATATTTTCACATGGTCTGAAAATCTGGGTTGACAGTGATTCTTTGCTTGGTTTTGCTTTCTGCACCTCGCAGATGCCGTTCCACCCGGGGGCATCCGTGATTTGCGACGTAAAACCAGCAGTCCTTCACCCGGTCCCACCCGTGCCTGGCACGTGTCATTTTCCACTGGCCGCTTTCCACATTTCCTCTCTGTCATTTTCCACAGTTCGACTACAATGCGTCCGGGATGGTTCTTTGTCCTGACGCATCTTCCGTTTGCTGAGCATCTTGAATACCCTTTTTTTCCCCTCCAAGTTTGGAAAGTTTCGGCCATTGTTGTTACAGATACGTTCTGCCTCAGCCTTTCTCTGCTAATTCCGGCATTATGATTAGACTTGTGTTAGACATTTTATAGCGTTTCCAAGAACCTGATGCACCGTCCATGTTTTTGTTTGTTTGTTGTTTGTTGTTTGTTTTTGTTTTTGTCAATTTTCTTTTTCTCAGAGTAGGTCATGTCTATCATCTAACTTCAAGTTAACTGACTCTTCTGTCATTTTCATCCCAGCAAGCCCTTCAGCGAACATTTTTTTTTTAAATTTCAGATATCGTATTTTTCAATGTTTGAGCTTTCATTTGGTTTTCCTTTTATAGTACGTTTCTCTGCTGGAATATTGTTTCTGTCACGAGTACCACTTTCTTTACCGCCTTAAACCTAGTTACGATGGCAGCTTTAAAATCCTTGTCTGCTAATTCCATCATCTGGCTCATATTAAACTTGGTCCAAGTAGTTCGTCTCATTTTTTTTTTCCTTAAAATTGGCTTAATGACTGGCCCTCTTTGCTTAAAACTTAATATTTGGGGTATTTTTTAATGGCCTCTGGAATTGGGAATGTATAAATTTTGGTAACCCTGGATTCTATTATAGTCTTCTGAAAAGTGTTATTTATTT
Source organism: Pteropus medius (assembly GCF_902729225.1). NCBI lineage: Eukaryota > Metazoa > Chordata > Mammalia > Chiroptera > Pteropodidae > Pteropus > Pteropus medius. The sequence continues at coordinate 12,494,619 of NW_024347788.1, read as the reverse complement.
ATTTGCTTGTTTGTTTGTTTGTTTATTGTTCATTTTCTTTCTTGTTGTTTGGTTTGGTTTGGTTTTCCTTTTTTTCGCAGGCAATCTACTTGATTGGACTCGACTAACGACTCTGTCTCTTAGGGGGCAAGTCACGTCTCGGCTTCGTTCTGACACCTTCAGTTGTCCCATGTCGGATGTGCTGCTCGCCTGCGTTGGGCGGAACTAGAACGACCGTTTGGACTCCACATTCTGGATCTTCCCTGTCCGGGATGCTTCCCCTCCTCCCCAGTGACTGCGGCTGCCCCGAACCCTGCCCTCTGGGTTTTCAGTTCGCAAGGAACGTGGAGCTGATGCCAGGGTTTTCCTTAGCCCGCCCAGCACTGACTCCCACGTGTCCTTGGAGTAAAGCCATGAAAAATGGAACCCTCACCCTGGGCTGTTCTCTCTTCCTACCTTTTCCAATTCATCGCCTCTAAAACCTGCCTGCTTTTTTCAGCCTCCAGTTTTATCCGTTTTTTTCTTCTCTTCTAATTTATTTATGTTTGTATTTCACCTACAGTCGCTAATACAGAGAGTTGGGTCAGATGGTTTATTTGAAATATCCTGAATTGCATTTTTAGAAAAAAAATATTTTTGCTTTGCCCTCAGGATGCATTTGCTTATTTCTGACACAAATGTTAATTTTTAAGGATAGCCGCTTTATTTTTATATTTGCTGTGTGCCATTCGTACTCTATCGTTACAGCATTTTAATTCCTAGTCCTTTGGGAAATAGGTTTTCTTATCTGAAATTTGGGGTGAAGAAAATTGAGCTATACTCCATACGATTTCTGAAAACTATAAATAGGACTCAAGTTGTTTGATTTCAAGTCCCATGCTCATTTTCTCACATGTGAGAAATGTGCCTCTGTGTGGATTTGCGTGTGTGTTTTGATAGGTAAACATCCGTGAGAGGGGAGAGGACTTCTTCACCCCTGTGGATGTCCCAGAATGAGCCCACCGCCTTACTGGGAGCCCAGGGACAGACTGAGGGTTTGGAGTGTGCACCCTGCTATCCGCGGGTCCTCAGGAACTTCCTCTGGACACCGTGCCTTGCAAGTGATGTGCATTCACTGGGTACAAAACTCACAGGGTTACAGACTGACTGAGAAATGCTATTTTTCCCTACAATAATTTACAAGCTTTAAAATAAACCCAAATTCTTTAACAGTGGAACTAAGTCGTGTCAACGGAACCGTGGCTAAGCTGTCACTTAGTACAGCCCTTGAAGAGTCCTGCTAATTTTATCTGTGACATGATGCATTGCCTCGAATTACGCAACGTACTCCATATGCAAATACCAAACAAATTATCACCTGTAAGTGTGGCACAAGAATAAAGCCGATATTCACTGGTTTTCTCTTTATTATCAACTGTCTTCATTCCTGTTTCTGTCATTATTCTGGGAATTGGTACAAGGTGAACATTTTAGTCCTTTCAGTGCTAGAAAAAGTTGAGATTGAGCACTTCAAAGAAAACTCACCACAATTACCTTATTTTAAATAAAATAATAGGTACATTAAGTGACGGGAATGAAAAACAGGCCAAAATTAGACTTGAAAGAGAGGCAGGAAATTTGGCTAAATAATACAAAATGGAGTGTTGTAAAAATTGACAGTTCTTAGTCACATCAGAGCAAGGTCATACTTAATGAAGCTAAAAAAAGTAAATTTAGAAGAAGCTGAGGGAAATTTTGGGAACTATTTGATATTCTGTGTGACTGTCTTACTTAGATTCTGTTCTCTCATTTTCTGGCTGTCTTCATCCAATATTCTTTCAGAGGCCCTGTCCTAGAGCCAGATGGCATAAAAATAACTACACTATTAATCCTGCAGTGTGAGGGATACAGATATTCACTTTTTAGTATGCAAATAAATAGCAAAAATGAAAATGATTGAATGTTAATGAATTTATCCTGGGAAATAACTCTCTGAAGTATAGTTATATTTAGATTATTTCTAATCAACCTAACATGCAAATATCGATTTATATAGACAACTGCCTTCTCTTCTATTTCAGCAGATTATAAACTTGAAAATGAACCCAAATAAAAAATTTTGCTAAATTATTTATCTTCGTATGAATTGGTTTAAAATTGCTTAGTTAGTGGTCAGTATTTTAAAACTGTTTAAATTCAGTAATATAGTCAACACAAAATCTAGATCTATATACCTATTGACAGCAGACTTAATACAGAAGAAGTATCTTGTTCAGCTGTATTCTTTGATACCTTACTATAGCGAAATGTCTGCTGTTTGCTTCGGGAAGCTTTAAGACATGAAAGGAAGATGCATTTACGGTTTCTACTCTTGCACATCTAACTTTGTTACGGCGTTGATGAGTACCAGAAGGATTCTATAGTTTATTAAGTCAGCTTAAAGGAATTTTAACTTAATTATGCCAACCGCATGTGTATAGAAATTAATATACACCTTACGTAGTTCAATTAGGTCGTTATGCTAAATTATAAAATAATTCTAATATTTTGGTCCACTGAAAGTGAAAGTAAATGACTTTATAAAGAAAGCCATGGCACTGAATCCTCCAAATGATTAAAGAAAATCAAGAATGCAGATTAATGAAATGTAGTGTCGGGATAGAAAATGCTGCACTTAGCCAGGAAACCACAGCTAAATTTTCTATGGCTGCCCCATCAAGGTCGAACATGTTTTAGACATTATTATTTAACTTCTTAAAAGGCGTTCATCAAAAACCTGTTTACATACCATTACACAAATCTATTGCTGAGTACTTTATAAAATATGCTATTTGAGCACAGGATGTAGCATACATATTTCCCTGGGAAGTCTAAGGGTCTGATATGAATTCTTCAATTAAGAATCATTTAAAACTACTGTTCTACATGCGAGAAGAACTGGATTTTAATATGATAGTATCAGCCTCTTCCAGGTTAAAATTCTGTAGAGAACGAAACATCGAGATCTAGATCGTTTAATACCATTGATTAAAATAGGTGCATTGTCTGCAAAGTAGTTCTCTGCAGTGATTACTCTGGCGTGTGGCTATGGGCTTGCCTCCTTTCTGGCCAGAATTTTCGGAGCTTCCATTTCTCCCCGCTGGGTTGGACCCCATTCGTCGGTGTTCTCAGGGCATCAACAGTTTCTCTATATAGGGCTAATCACGCTTTTTAATTATGTATATTTTTGTGTGACAATTTGCATATTTCTTCCTAACAGATGATAAACTCTACGAGAGGAGACAGCGCCTGTTTTCACTCGTTCCCGTGATCCTGGTACAAACGCTGAGGGAACTTCACGCCGTTACACTGCGTTGAAAAGGGTTTCAGAATCAGACACACGCCTCGTGTGTAAACCCCAAGAACAGAAGAGTCAAGAGCAAACGAGCAGGGAGAAAGAACATTTCGCTAAGCCGAAAACCCTTCACTGCAGCCCAGTGAATAAATGTACGTGATATTTAATTCTCATATTTACAGTTTAAGGATTTAGAATAAGCTAACGCAAAGAAAGTGCTCTAACACCACAAAATGAAAATTCTAATAGTTACGAACATGTGTGTATGACATATAAATATGGAGGTTCTTAACGGGCATGCCTGAAGCATCTTTTTGCTAAAATACAGATGAAAATAAAATCTCGATTATTTCTAATACTAACATAAGTTTCAGAGCTACTAACACTGACTAATGTGATTTGCGCAGAACACGGTTCTAGGTAAAATAAAGTGATGCCAGAATTTCTTAGGAATTGAAAAGCAAAATGCCATGTATCCCCTTGGAGAAAATAGGTAATTGGTAAAATATTAAACAACGATCTACTTATTCCCATTTATTCCTCATTCTAGAGCGAAGCTAATCTATTATTATAGCGTAGCTCACGGTGCATTAGGAAAATTACTTCGATGTGTGAGGCACTTTAAAGCACTAGATTCTTATCATAGATATAAAATGGTCAGTGGAGAAATTGTTTCCTTGTCCCTGGTTTTTCTGTATATTTCTGAGTGTTTCGAGCATTCCCAATTTTCTCCGAAATTTGTGACAATCAGAGGCCTTTTATTCCCAGGGCGAATGATCGAGGCGGCTGTCCCCAGATGACCCGGAGGCAGCCAGCCAGTTCCTACCTGCTCTAGCTCATCGGTTTAGACCTAGATTATTTATTTTTCCAACATACGGTATCTGAAGAGAACAAGACAGCATCCCTTCACTCCAGATGTGTAACGGTTTCCTTTTTTGGGACACGGGGGCTATTTTAAGTGCAATTACATTATGGAACAGTAGGCATAGATTTCCTCTGGTTTACTGAAGACCATTGTTCTAACCTGAATGTGTGTGTCCCCCCGAAACCGTCATGCCGAAACCATCCTCCCTGGTGGGACGGTGCTGGGCAGTGGGACCTTGGGTGGTGATTAGATGTGGTCATGAACCCATTCCTGGAGAACGGCAGCGTCCCCAGAGGGCTAGCCCCCTGCCTTGTTCCCCAGCACGCCAGGGTGCAAGAGAAGCCAGCAGCCCACACGCGGAAGAGGGTCCTCCCCACACCCACCCCGCCCGCACCCTGACCTTGGCCTTCCAGCCTCCAGAACTGTGAGAAATAATTATTGGCTGTTTATAAGGTCCTAGTCTGTGGTTTTCATTATAATGGCTCAAAATGATCGTGGTTTTAACGGTGGCAAAGTATAAGGTTTTTAAATGAATTATTAAAATATAAGTACTTACGAATGAGCAGAGTCAGAAAGGAACCCCCAAAACACAAACAGCTAAAAAAATAAGTGAAGAGAGGACTCGTCCCCACGCCCACGATATGTTGGTCTCTTGCTGCTCACATCGCAAAGATGACCCTCCCTACCGAAGCCCCATCCCGCCTGCTCTGGACAGAACGTCGATCTGTGTCTTGAGGCTCTGCCTGGCCCTGGCCCTCCCGGCGGCCCCCCAACCCCGGGGGCTGAGCGTGCATGGCAGGAGCTGCACCCCAGCACCGGAGGGCATCTAGTGGGACTAGACACGTGACACCTGGCTCAAGGTACGCTGCCGTCTCAGCTCTCTATCCCCAAGTTATCAGGATCTGAAGGTCTAGGGAAGTGTCAGCCACCTAATCGTGCATCATGAGGTCTATGACCACCGTCAAAGACTTATGTCGCTCTTTGGCCAATTTCAGTGAACTGTGTCGCATAGGCACGGCAATGTCCCCTACATTGTAACACCGCACAAGGGACTCAGCCCAGCTAAGCCAAGGACCAGTCGCGGCTTGTGATAATTCTGTGCTATGCAGCAAACAAACAGCCCTTCTTCTCTGTGTCCACGGGCCAAAGAAGATAATCTGCATTTTCATCCGCTGCTTCGTCTAGATGATGCGTTTGATGATATCCGGGAAGCTGGGCAACGTGTTCACACGAACACAGTGGTGACAAAGCCTGTCCCGGGAGGAAAGTCTCTGGATCCCCGAGGGACACTGAGGGCTCCCAGCTGTTCCCCTCTCTGCTCTCGGGAACACTTCCTGTGTGGGACCCCATTTAGCATCTGCTGTTCGCAGCTGCCGTAATCTACAGTATTGTCCTCAGAGGTGCCCTTTAACTGCTCCCAATTCTTAATCGCAAGCAGAGCAAACACACAGAGCGTCATGGACACAGACGACAGATGTTGGAGAAAGCGGCGGGGAGGCAGGTAAGGGCAAGGGGGGTCAAATATAAGGTGATGAGAGATTGGACTTCGGGTGGCGAGCACACAAGGCAATAAACTGAAGATGTAGCATTGAACTGGACACTTGAAACTTATATAATTTTATGAACCAAGGTTCCCCCAATAAATGTTTTTAAAAAATTAAAAACTTACATCAAATTAAAAAAATAAATATACGACAGATGAATTTCGTTCTCTAATGCTTATTATAAGTGTACATATTGTGATGACCCACCAGCAGTGTAGTTTTTAAAAATTTTAATTTATTGGGGTGACATCGGATCAGAAAATCATATAGGTTTCAAGTATACAATTCAGCACCGCGTCCTCTGTATACCGCATTGTGCACCCGAAGTCGAGTCTCTTCCGTCTCCACATCTCTGATGCCCTTTGCCCTTGCGGGCCCCCCGATCCCCCAGCGCCCACCACGCTGCCGTCTGGGTCCATGCGTTTTTGTCTGTCCACCTTGTCCCTTCGTGATAATGCACTATTAGCCCTTTCCCACCATGACATCAAAGTCAGCGTGGTCAAGATGAAGCAGCTCCCCCCGCCCCTTCCCGCACTGTGGCTGCGGGTCGGACGCCTGGTCACCGCGGGCGGGACCGCCGGGCGCCAGGGCACCTGAGCGGCTCGGCGAGGAGTCGCGGACGGTCTCACGTCTTCGTTTTTTAAGTCGCGAAGTTTAATTCTTGCTTCCCGTAATTCTCAAACGCGTTCTTTTATTCTCTGTTGCTAATGCTCCAACTCTACGGTAAACTCATTTCAGCTCCTTTCAGACATTATCCTCATTCTGTTCCATGGGAGTTTTCAGAATCACAAACCAAATGGAGCCTAAAAGCGCCTCTCGCCCATTCTGACTGGTAATTGACTCTTAATATAGTAGTGTCCTTCCAGACGACCTTGCTACTGTCGTAAAATCTTTTCCACAGTCATTGTCTCCCTGCATATGTGTCCCTAAGCTCTCAAATTCCTTTTTCATCTCTCAGTGGGAAAAAATGGTGCTATTTCAAGAAATGCTATCCATCAGTAGGGCGTAGGAAAAAATAAGTTTGTAAGACATGCCTGTATGCCAAAAAGAGAAATATTCAAATAATTGACATGGAAAATGCTATAATGATTTTTAAATCAGCTTACACATTTCTGATGGCAATTCAGTTTAATAGTTTCAATCCCGAGTTAGCTGCATTTTTACTTGATTTTTTCTGTTAATTTTTTCTTACTCATTTTAGTTTATTATGTAGTTGAACCATAAATTAATAATCCATGTCCAACTCTGTCATAAAGGAGTTTGATATTAATTTTTAACATAGAATCTTAAATGTGAAATACGGTAGTTAGTTTTTCGATGTTTCACATGTATTTCTTTCTAACTATGCTATTGAAAATAAGTTGCTTAGAGATAATATTGCGAAATGATGGATATTCGCTGCATTGTTTTGGAGCGATGCGCTTAAATTTCAGCAAGTTGGACATCTCAGAAGCTTGACTTGAGTTTCTCCCATAAGGTGCATCAACAGCATCTCATTTCTGGGTCTGATCATTATTTCCGGGACCAGGCCTAGCGTCCTCCACTTCCGGCCTCAGTTCAAACAGTGTGGAGTTTGAGGCAATTTACATTCAGCTACTGAATCTTCAAAAGGGAGAAAGGCATAGTGTTAATTCTCTAAACACTTTATGCCATAGAATACGTTCCCGTATTGGTTCCCAAACAACTGAATGGATATATACAGCTCGTGGGGAGCGAGGTGCAGGAGTTTACTAAGCCCTGTGCCACGAGTAGATACAGTGAGAATAAGCAGCGCCTACTTCCTTGGGATTAAAATATATTTTCCATAATTTATGCAATCAAGCATTCTATTCAGCTTTGTGATGTCGTAACCGTGGCTCAAAACAGAACACAGAGTGTCGGGAGGTAGCCCCTCTCCTGAGTTCTCGTGATGCCGAGTAGAGAGCCGTGTGGTCTCAGAGCAGTGGAGCCCCCTGCGAGTCTGATGTGAAAACACGGAGACGCTTATTGCTGTGTTTTACTTTAAATTAAATATACTTGATTAGGAAAAGCACCGCGGATTTCAGCATTGAGAATTAGCTGAATTGATACACAGAGGAATTGCTTGATCTGTCTTGTAGGTTTGCATTCATTTATTCCTATAATATCCTTACTTTCTACAGTACTAATAAAATAATGGATTTATTTTAAATGGTGAAAAACAGCTAATGAAATGAAAAACCCATATTCTCTTTTTGTCGCTTTAGCTGCAGGCAGCAACACCATGAGGGTCCACGGTAGCCAGGTCCGGTTCAGGGGTTTTTGTTTTGTTTTGTTTAGATTTATTTTTGTATTGATGTAAAATTGACATCTGGCTGTCTATGGAGAATTTGGGAGGCAATTAGGTCGCCAGGGTGGAGCCGTTATGAATGGGATCGGTGCCCGTGGCAGAGTCCCCATCCGTCCTGATGGTGTGAAGACACGAGAGTGGCATGTCAACAGCGGACGAGAGCTGTCATGACAATGTGACCACGCTGGCTGGCATCCTGGTGTTGGGCTTCCAGCCTCCAGGGCCATGAGAAATACGTTTCTGCTGTTAACAAGCACCAGCAGAGTGCCACCGCCGGTACCGTGTGACAGCAGTCGCAACGGACCAAGGCGGCAGCCAAGGGACAAAGGCTTAGGAGCCTTAAAGTCACGTGAAAGGGGGTCAAGTTCAAGCCCACGTCTGCGTAAAAGTGGGACTCGTTCCGTGGGACGCTGTTGTCCAAAAGAACGCAGACGGGCTGGCAGTCACCCCACGAGGCGTCTCGGAGGAGAACCCAACCAGATGTCCTTGGGACTGCCAGGAAACTGCCTGAGGGAAGGTGACAGAATATGAGATGGACGATCGTAGAAGAAACGGACATTTACGAGGAAGAACAGGGCGGGGTGGGTCGTCGAGGCGGAAGCAGCCGCGCTTGTTCGGACGTGGCACATTTCAAAGGGGGGGCACGCAGCGCCCGTTAAAGTCACAGGGACAATCTGTGAGCGACTGAGCTGGGAAGAGAGCTGTCACCTCATGAAGGCTCCTCCATGACGCGTCTGAAAGTCTGAACCGTCAGAGGTCTTTGTCAGGTGAGTGTGACGGCATGTGATGGCGTTTCTGCCATGACAGCCCCCCTTTGCAACTCGGCACGTACCCCACTTCGCTGGACATTTCCTCTGCACTTAGCTTATGCCGTGCGGTGTGCTTCATTTAAGAATCAAAAATTTAGAAGAATCGCTTCTTTGTCAAAGTTGGTGGTTTTCTTGTTTGATTCCTCCATTATTTCATAAGGACACTGAGGGCTCAGCCAACGCCTTATTTTCTATAAATGTTAAGTATTTTCTACACTGCAGAAAGCTGGCCTATTTTTTTTTTTTTTTTGCTCTGAGGATGATATTCCATATTGAAGTATTCATGGCAGAGTTCGGTTTAAGCAATTGCTTTGACCCTGACCTTGAGGAAAGTGAGTTCAGCTCAGTTCAATAAACAATTATTAAACACTGTCGCACGAGAGCCGATTTTTACCAATAGCTGCTTAGATTCTTTTCAAAGGAAATAGCACTTATTCAAAGTTTTCCCTCCAGAATTTAAATAATATCCAGGATGGTTAATAACTCAGCGACAACAGATGTTGCTTGTTTTCCTGTGGTAGAAACAGCACTTCCTCTAAAGTCAAAACGCAGGCTCCAGGGGCACCGTGTGCCCACCGAACACTGTCCAGAAAATCACGGTGGTGACCATGGGTAGGTCGGGAATGAGAACAGGGACAGACAGACAATGGAGGTGAAACAATGTTTCTGTCAAACGGTGGACACTCCCGTCTTTGTGTGGGCTTTATTGTAGGTGAACGTTTCTGTTGTCCCCGCACCCTCTGCTTGATGGCGCCCACAAAGCTAGATTCCACGTCTACTGTTCAAAACGATACGTCATTAACGTTTTTGATAATATTATAAATCACTGGCGTTATTGAGAGAAAAAACACGGATTTTTTTAAAGTATACTTTATGTATCGTAAGAACGTGGAAATCGTTACGTCTAAAAATGTGTCCGCAGTAAGGAAAACGAAAAAATTTGCATGCTTGCCCATCGTACTTCCGCCTTCCTTCTGAAGCAAGGGTCACTGGCCAGTGGTGACATAGTTGGGGTCCTCCAGTATCTGAGTCCTCAAGCATTCTCTTGCTCCTCGTTTGTTTTACCTGCTAAATTATAAGACCACTATTGCCCTGACTCCTGCTGAAAGCGATTGGTTTGAGGCACCGTTTTCACTTGATAAGCAGGGTTTGGAACGATACGGTCAGGTGCGTAAACCAGAACGTGGTCCATGGGCACAGAGCATTTGATTAAAACATCTCGACACAGCACGTCTTTGCCACCAGCGTTTGTGTCCCCTGGAACTCACGGTCCTGTGAAAATCCTGAAACCCTCAAGGATCCTCAGAGATTTCACCCCTGTATACACACGTGGTCCCCTTACTTGTTTCTATGTTGGACGATAGTCTTCCCACGCGTACTTTACAAAGATTAATGCAGAGTGCGCTAATGTGCCAATCGGACAAAGCGCAAACAACGGAACCACAAAGACAATACTGTTCATAGGCCCGGGGGCGGGCGTGGCAGCGCGGAGGGTCCTGTGCGAGAAACAGTAACTGATGAACAAAACCGCGGTGATACACGCGGGGTTGAAACTCACAAAACCTCGGGGGACACATCCCAGCCATGCAACGGGCCACGTCGTGATGCTGCCAGACTGCCTGAGTGTTCTATACACCATCAATTATTTCGTTTGTAATAACCCACGGAGTCATAGCTGCAGTGTCAGGGTTTTGAGGAGTTAGGTATCTTGCTTACATGGGTCACAGGTCAGGACAGGCATGATTTGTCACTCTGAGCCCTGCCTGGGTCCAAAAGCAAAGCCTCCTTGCCTCCGCCCTGGGCTACTGCCCTCTGGCCTCGCTGGATTCTGAGTATTTTTACTGAATAGATATTTGACAGATCCTGAAGTTTTTCCTCTTCTAATTAAAAGAAGCCAGAATTTGGTTTGCATATTTAACAAGTGAGGTCACTGGACAGCATCATACACAATGTGCTGGCAAATCAAAGCACCAGAAATAAACATCCGCTTCATAACCTCAAAACGCGGCACGTCTTGCCCCATGATGCTCACTCTGCACCTCCAGGGGATCATTCATAGAGGAAGCATGGCCCCTGCGCCCGGGGAGCAGACATTCCCGCCAACGCCCAAACGACCCGATTTTCGCACATGCTCTCTTTCTAAAGACACTTCTGGCACATCTGTCTGAAAAAGCCAACCTGCTGGAAAAATAATAAAAGCAAGACAGGATAAATCAGACCAGGGTGGCCCTTGACCTGCCCCGTCACACGACAGACAGCAGCAAGTGGCCGTGTGCTCCTTAGTGGCCACTGCAGCCATTTCTGTCTGGCAAGCGGGCTTTTCCTTTATGAAGGGGCTCGAGCAGGTGGGGGACATCTCCAGGAGGGGCCGGCACTAGGTGTTCACAGGCCACTCAAAGCAGCCTCGAGGTCAGGCCTGTGATGGAAGAAAATGCTAGCGATGTTCCTGCTTCTTGCTGGCCACATGCTGCGAACCTTCACGCGCGTTCCCTCGGCTTCCCCGGGAGACTGTCCCTGCATCAGGTGGCCTCAGAGCGGTGCCGCTCCAGGTCCTCAATGAAACACGCGACGATCTACTAAACAATGTGCTCTTTCCATCCCATATGAGTAATTCTGGGACACTGCTGTCCCTGTTTGTTCAAAAACAATGAAACTGTCTAACTACGGACACAATCCAGAACAGAATCATTGCTCATGTTAGTGCAAAACACCTTTGGATTTCTGAACTCAAGCACACATGCAAAAAAGCCAGAGGTGGTCCACCCAACAATTAAATATAATGTGTACAGTTTAAAGAGAGCTGCTTTATTGTGTCCCAGGGGCCTGATTATACCCACTCCAAACTAAAACAATGTCGCAAAGGAAAAAAAAAAGATAAAAATAATCTCTGTTGTTTCATGAAATGACACCCAACTATCGCAGGTGGCAAATCTTCCCCAAAGTTTGGGAGATCTTTTACATACACTGACTTTTCCACATTCTTCTTTTTCTTAGCTCTTCTGCTTATTTGACTACGTGGCGTAAAGTCTGGGTGAGCGTCTGAGACCTGAGTCCCAGCACTGGTATTAATGACATAACTTAGAAGGGGAAAATGATAAGAACTGGCTTGTTCTCATGCACATATTTCTTGGGAAGATCCAATTTGAAGGCCACGAAGCCCGCTACTCGTGAATGATTCCTTGCAGTTTGGGAGCTGCCATCGACCAGTTTTATTGTTTATTTATTTATTTATTTGAGTCTAGCGGACATGAGAAGACAAAACCTGTAAAATGGACCTTTCCTACATGAGGGTCTACTGTTGCATTTCTGCCATAGGAGACAAAAGAGTATTCCTCTGACTATAAAATTCACGACACTGAGGCATGAGGCAATACATGTTTGCTTAAAAGTCAGTCACCATACTCTCTCTACACAGGCGACAGAGCAGCTAGACGAAGATCGGGGGGAGACACGGTGGTGGCGGGTCCTCGAGCCCCCGCGCGGTCCCCCACCATCTCCAGGCCCGACCCTGTTAGACCCTGGGCGTTGTGGGGCTGGCGGGGATTTCTGAGTACAGATCACACTCCTCCTCTCTCGTCCTCTCCCCGTGGGAAAGGCGGACATCCTGTGAAGGCGACCCTCGAGCGCCCTAAGGGGTGGCGCACACGGGACCAAGGGACCCGGACTCCTGCCTGGAGCCGGCATGAGCGGATGCTTCCTGTCCGCACGGCCGCACGACGGAGCCCCCTGGAGCCGATTCTTCAGCCCCAGGTCAAGGTGACCGAAGCCATGTCCACGCTCCTGCAGCCTGAGCCGCGACCACCAAGCTGCGCAGTCCCAGGCTCAGAGCCTGCGGGACATGCAGAGCTGGTGACGCCCATCGCGGTCTCTGTGGCTACATTGTTACGTTGCTACATTGTTGCATTGCTACATTGTCACATCGTTACATTGTGATGTCGTTACATTATTACATTGTTATGGAGCCATAGACAGCTAAGAGCATCGTTAAAGTCCTGAACGATGCTGACATCTGATCGACCTGCAGGCGTTTACGCAACGCAAGACCCACCTTCTGCAGAATGGGGCAGAAATGCTGCTTTCAAGCACAAACGGAGGTGTCGCTAAATTAGACATTATGCGAGGCAGCTCGGTGCCTGTAGCAACAACGCTGTGTTGTGTGCTTGCAAATTGTGTCCGCCTCATAAGTGTTCTTACCGCAGAACAAAAAGGCACAGGGACACAGGTGACGACTCGACTGATCACCTTCAGTGGAGTGACGGCTTCAGTGTACGCACACGTGCAAGCTCATGGCGTTGTGCAAATGTGTGCAGATTTCGTAAAAATAAATAATTGAATAAATGAATGAGTGAGCAAACTATAAAGAGTATCTTTTCTGACCACAATTAGGCATCAGTAACAACGGTATATTTAGAAAGACCCCAAATATTCAGAAATCAAACAGAACACTGCTAAATACACCATGGATCAAAGAATCAGTTACAAGAAAAAAATTCGAGTTATTATAAAGTCAAAATATATCGAAATGTCTGGGATTCAGTTAAAATAGTATTTAGAGGGAAATGTACAGCTTTAAATGCTTTATTAGAAAATAAATATATAAAATCAATGACTTAAGATTCTGTCTCAGGAAGTCAAAAGAAAAATCATAGAATACAAAATAATAAGAAAATAATAAATATAAGTTCAGAAATAAAACAATTTTAAAAAGGTAAGTGGTAAGAAAATTAAGAAAGTCATAAGACGTTTTGGGGGCAGATTAATAAAATCGATAATGCCTTAGCTAGACTGATCGAGGAATAAGAACAGACACGAACCGACAACATTGGCAATAAAAGGACAAAACTCTACAGAACCTAACGCATTTGAAAGAGGAAGGTAACGCTGTGGACAGCTTTGGGCCAAAAATCATGACAAGTAAGATAAAATAAACAAAATCTTAGGGAAGCACAACCTACTAAAACTGACAAAAGACAAAACAGGAATCTGAGCAGATGGCCATCTATGACAGCGATTTATTATTCTTATTTTTATTAAAAATCTTCCTCTGAATCATATGATAGGCCTGCATGGTTTCTCTGACAAATCTTGTCACATAGTTAAGAAGGAACTAGCATCAATCTTACTCAAAATGTTTTAGAAAATAGAGCAGGGCCAAAAATTTCTCAGTTAGTGTTATAAGGCTAACATAATTTTAATAATAATAACTAGCAGAGACGTTACCAACAAATTAACAGAAACAAAGGAAAATACTAAATTATGCTTTATGAACACAGAAGCAACAAAAAAATCTTTAAAAATTTGCAAATCAAATGCATTCATATATGAAAAATGGTGAGTACTATTTGTCTTTGCAATATAAATGTACTTTATATTTTTGTTTTTACTTATGCCTCTACTATTTTTTCATAAAAGAAAAAATAATTAAAAGATGAAAAATCTGAAAATTTTGTTGGAGCTTTTCCCTCTCTTTAGTTTTGCACTGTAGGACAGCGATCCTTGACAACAAGAGTAAATGGAAGTAAAAATGCCGGAAATTAGAAAATCTTGAGCATGTATGGGGAAAAACATAGACAAAAATGACTGAAGTCGCAAAAAAACAAAACATTCTACAGTAGGTCAAAAACATCCTAGATAAACATAACTAACTTTTAATCAATATAAGATTAAAAAAAATTAAGTCCCTAAGTTTTAACCACATTTTCACCTCAACCCTTCAAATGATTTTTTTTTAACTCTATCATTTTAAACAGCTTTCATCAAACCTGCAGATTTTACGCCTGTCTTTTTTTCTGACCTCCTTGGGGGAGGGAGCATCAGCAGGACACCGAGGACGTGGGATGGGGGAGGTAAAATAACGATGGATGACAGCAGTTTGCCAATTTCTCTTTTACCGACAGGGCCGCAGCATTGCCAAGACCAGCCGTGCTGACACTAACAAAGTGACGTAATCGACAATGACAGCCAAAGCAGCCAGCCTGCCATCTTGCCCGCTAAGCATGTGCCTGCAACGGGGCTTTTCTATTCAAGTTGCGTCGAATAACAACTCCAGTCCCCAAAACAGCTGGTAAAACTCAAGGAAGAAGATAATCGTGACCTACGACAAATTCAGTAACGACAACAAGGCACAGCTCGGTACTTCAGGAAAAGAAACTGCCTGCATTACAGCCGCTGATGGGGAACTTAGAGTTTTGTTCAGGAAACTATCCAAATCATGTTAAATTTCATAAGCGATGCTCTTCAGATCGAAGCGCACGTGGTCCCAAGCCAGAGCACAGAGCCAGGTTCTCTGTCGCCTGCCCTGAGCACCCTGGCACCCCTGCTTAGGCTGGGAGGCAGCCGTGGGTGGCCGTGGAACCCAGCAACTGAATCCTACTCGAAGGCACCATCCGATCAGTTTACGGAACTGGCAGAGCGTTTGCCCAAATAAATAATACCCTGTGCTGTGTGTGTCTGGGGATGGCGAGATTAATTGCTACCCATGAGGGTGCTGAATGAGGGTTTTCCTGCTCTAGTTAGGAACTTTAGTGATGCTTCTGGAAATAAGGCAAGTGGAATGGAATCTCATCTGGAAAAAAGGCGTAATTGAAGAAATTTCAAGTTCCTTTACATTCCATATTTTGACAGTTTAGAACATGATTGCGAATTGCGAAAAATCGCGTTTGCTGGTATTTTGAAACTCAGCGGACACTCTAACTCTTTGCTTATATAACTTTTCTCCAATTCATTCTTTATTTCCTCCAGAAGCTGAGAAAGCCAGCTACCGATGGCACCGGCAAGAAGAGGGACGAACCAGCCGCAAGGGGATGATTCTATCGAGTGAAGAGAAGTCAACCGCGACTCACGTGACGTAGACTTCCGGTGCAACTTCTCAATGTCAATCCCCAAACTTCACTATAGCGTTCCAGAAATGACCAAATCAGCAGTGGAGAACATGCCCAGGGAGTGGTCCCCAGGGCAGCCTGCATTCGGTGCTGGCCTTTCGGGGCTGCTCCTGATGCACGCGGGTGGAGTGGGGGTGTGGGTTACGAGGCGTCCCGGCCGTGGCAGAAACGGTCGTGAACTTGACCGTATCAGTGTCCTTATCCTGGCTCTAGTTTTCTACGTGGTTTTGCAAGACGTCGCCCCTGTGTTATCTCTGTATTATTTCTTACAACCACATGTGGGTCAATCATTATCTAAATATAAAAACTTTATTAGAAAAATAAAATGAAAACTAATAGAGCATGTGTTCATTTTTCCACCAAACAAACAAACAAAAAAGGAGCGACCGTCTACATGTGTCAGGTGACATACCGTTTTCCGTACTCGATCTTATTCATTGTTAATAATTATCCTACTAGGTAGATGCTCTCAATGTCCTTAAGTTGCACATGAAAAATGGCGATAAACAGTGAAGTGGTTTATCTGAGTACTCCAGCCTTAAGCTGCGAAGTGTCATGCTGATCATCCAGGATGTCCTCATAAGCACGTTATGAGGAAGAAACTCTGGGCGTGTGACTCGTGCTCGGTAACACGCACACATTCATAAACCAAGATTTCAGTGTCCCCCGGCAAGCCATGCTTATCTAAGTCTCAAACCTAAACTCTGACTGCAGAAGGATGATATAGCCTCTAGGCGTTTCCTAATGCACCGAGACTGTATTCTCTCTCATTCATCCATCTGTCAAACATTCGCTAAACATCCCAAAGCTAATAGCCACCCAAAGTAGCGACATCACACTTTTGAGTTATACTCAGTTTGTGGTCAGTTAATTCCTATGATCTTTTTCAACTGAAATGACGAACGTGTGCCAGAGATTTCTTAACCTAAAACCAAAGCTTGGACTCGTCCTTGCCAAATCTCATGCTATTTCTCACAGCATAGGACAGTAAACTGAGAGTCAGTGTGGTGCCAATCAGACCTGGGGTTGAAGCTTTTTTAACCCACTTTCAAGCTGTGTCCTTTGCGTAAATCACCAGCTTCTTTGTAAGATGGGATTGAGTACCCCCCTGGACGTGACCTTGGTGGGCCCACAAGAGCTGCGCCATGTACATGCCCAGGGAGTGGGCCCCGGGGCAGCCTGCATCTGGTGCTGGCTGCATAGGTGGTGCGAGGTCCTCCCTGGGCCCCACTGAGGGCTTCTTGGTCCTCACCTGGTGGGCCACCCAGCTGCGAGCTCCCTGGGGCACCTCTCAGCCTTCTACCTCCGCTACATCACAGGTCGGCTTCTTACCCCTCCAGCTCCCCTCTCTTCATGAGGGCGGGGATTTTCCAAGATGCCCTGGGATCCCCCACTGCAGGTGACCCTCAAGTCTAGATCCGCATCTCCAAGAGCAGCCTCAGGCACAGGGCCTCCCCCTGCGCTGAGCAGGCGAGCGCGCCCTCCGGCGGACAGAGTAGTCCGTCCCGTGTCCTCCCCGTCACCTGCTGATCCACACCCGTCATTGCCCCCTCTCCGCTGTCCAGAAAGCGAGGCGTGCCTTTCTCTGGCTGCGGTTTCTGTGCCTCCTCCCTGGGGTCCGTTCTCGCCCGCAGTCCTGCCCCGGCAGCCCACGGCGCGGCCAACATCTCCTGTCCCGTCTCCGCCCCTCCCTTCCCACGGCCTCCCTCTGACGGTCTCTTGTATTAACCTCAGTGTCGTCGTCCCTCGCCTCAGGCTTTCTCTGTCC
>NW_024347788.1:12467755-12477141 GCF_902729225.1 Pteropus medius | reverse complement strand
AAGCGAGGCGTGCCTTTCTGGCTGGGTGGTAAGGTTTGCCCTCCCTGTCTGTTTCTCACTGCAGGTAGTCCCTGCTCGCAGCTCTGACGTGTTGCGGGTTAACATCTTCTCCTGTCCTGCTTCCGCTTCTTCCCCTTCCCATCGCCTCTCCTCTGATTTGCCTTTAGGAGCATACACCTTGGGGTAGTCGTTGCCCTCGCCAGGCTTTTCTGTCCTTGTCCCCCTTCCATTTCCTGTTCTTCAATTATCACCATCACTATCACTATCAGGACTATCCTCCTCTCCTTGCCATCTTCATTTTCGCATTCTACTTTCAGTTCGGGTTTGCCGGTTAAGAAGCAGCGAAAGTCTTCATCCAGAGCAAAGCGTCTCTGTCCCCTCTTCAAGGTTCTCATCGTGTTTCCACCGCATCGCTCTTTTTGTCCTGCACAGGCAAGCACGTCGAAAGGAATACCTCGACCGGCTGTCTTCACCTTACCATCCGCCCCTTCCTCCCCAACCCCGCACCCTACGGGACTGCCGTCGCCGGGGGAGATGTCGCTGCCATTGAATGCGCTGGACCGTTTCAGCTGTCTGCCTCCTGCATCCACACGTACAGCCCCAGCGACCGATCCCACCGCTCTCTGGAATTGCCCTTCTCCTGGATCCCACGGCCACATGCTGTTTTGCCCCAAAGAAAGTGGGCTGCCACCTACTCACCCCATGTTCACCAAAAAATCATGTCCCCTAAACCCTTCCTGGTGTCCACGACGGGTCACAGCTCCCTGCCTGTGCTCCCTCGGAGCTCCCAGCCCTCCGCGTAGGTTCTCACGTGCGGCCAGGACGCCCGCAGCTCTAGTTAAGGACGGAGACTCACGGTCCTGCCCCCGGAGCTTCTGGGTAAATGGTTCTGGGCGGGGTCCAGGAAGTTTGACCTTGACTCAGTCCTCACAGGCGAGGGCAGCACAGCACGTCTTCAGAACCCATCTCGAGATGCGCTGCTTTGAATAACCTTCCTCACTCTGGTGATGATGACTGGTCTGGCCACCTGCCTTTTCTGTCACATACAAACTCCATGGATCATGTCTGTCTTGCTCAGAACCTTTTCTCTAGTAAGTAGTTGGGCGCCTGCCACATTGCAGATGCTGCTCAGAGGCTGTGAAGTGATGGAGAGGGACAAGAGCCTGGGGTGGGGAGGCGCCTGGGCTTGGCGGGGACCCTCAGGGGTCCCTCAGAGCTCCTGTGACGCATCGACAAGCACGTGCACATAGTAGGCGTCCGCCGCTGGTATCTCCTTGCCATTCATTTTGACCTCTCCTTCACTTCAGAGTTTTAAAATAATCCATGGCGAGCCAAAGAAACCTGTGACATGCACTGGCTTAATACGATCTGAATTCCGACGTCCATCGGTTATGATATCTGGTCTTCCAAAGATGAACTTGGGATAGTAGAACTTACTTAGCATGTGCTTGCTAGAAATTAAGGACAAAGCGTTTTACGGTGGCTCGGAAAAGTGCCTGGCGGATGGGAAATGTGCTGTGAAGGGAGCCGCTTCGATGACGGTTGTGGTTCTTGTTGACACTGCGTCCCCGCTGACCGAGGGGCATCACTGTTAAGCACAGACGTGGCTCCCAGTCTGCATTTAGAAGAACGTCGTGCGCATGACATTTAATGCAGACGGCATCTGTGGCACGGACCTCCTCCGTCAGTCTCAGTGGGGAGGGAGGACATCGAGGCTGATACCCAGCATAAAACGGAGATTCGTAAATGAGCAAAGCAGAGCTGGGATTTATATCCGCCCGTTGCTTTTTTTATGGGCTTCGCTCCCGAAACATGACCGACAGGTCACGCACGGAACAGGCTTGGTGGTTTTGAGTGGACCCTCCGCTTTTGACTGAGTTGCAAACAAAGGAACTGATTCTGTCGAAAGGTATCTAAACTTGTTTTGAAAAGTTATCATTTAAGCCCTGTTGTCAGGCAGTTCACATTTTATTTAGGGAAACTTAAAGCCACTAGGTAATGTTGTTTATAAAGAAAAGCATTAAACAGGAGTCATTATCTGTTATGCATTAAAAATAGATTACAAAATGTCAGATTTTCCACCTTTTCTCCTCTTTAATTAACACCTGGGTCTTGATTAGATGTGTTTAATTTCAGAATAAAAATAGGAAAGCTTTGAACTATAAAACAACACGCAGAAAAAGCTAGAAATAACTCCTATTACTTCATGGAAAGCTTTTGCTCCTGCAACGCATCTTTTTAATTCAAACCAAGACCCTTTGGAGGTAGATCTGAAGTTCAAGTCTGATTCACAAATTGCCAGAACCCTCTAGAAGGTTGCTAAACCTGATGGTTATCGTTAGAAATCCAGCTAAGGAGAGAGTGCCCTGACTTCCTTAGCTGGTAGATTCCTCTCAGTTCGTACTGGAGTTTTAAGTGGATTTTCTTCAGAAACTGAACCAACACATACAAAAAAAAAGGTAGTGGGCTGTGATTTATTGCTATATGCTGGCTGATTAAATGACAGGTTCCAGTAACCAGGGTGATAATAGGACACCATCACTGTTACGCTAATAGGTACCATTTGCATGATTCCTCAGAAGAAGGGACCCTAATGAGTGTGCGATTAGAATAAAAGCAAAAAGAAAAAAAAAAGAATTAGGATTTAACAAAGTTTACAATTCATTTCTGATTCATTAAGGGTTTAGCTGTGGTTCGAAGAATTTCATCTTTGAATTCTGAGAAGCGTTCATGGAAGAAGAGTTCATAAATATAAACAAATTGTTAATTTTTAATGCACTTCTAAATTTTTATTTGTACTAGAGTTATGATTTACACTTTTGCTCTATATTTCAAAAGCCAAACAAATAAACAAAAACAGATGTTTTTAAAAGCATTCTCTCATTCTTTAATGCTGGAAGATGACTGACTGCACCACGAAACTGTCCCTACCGTTTTGGGCAGCCACCGTAACCATCACTTGGTGACATATACATACCACACACGCAGTGGTAGAAAACAATTACCAAAATGAGCCTTATGACCAGTTATTTAAGATTTAATACTTACTGACATGTGTAATTACTTATAAAAACCGAGAAAAATGTTTGTTTGTTTTTTTTTCCTGGTGTGCTGGCGTGTGTAGATATGTCTTGTATTTGATATTTAATACTTTCAACAAAATGGGCAAAAATACCGGAAGGGGACTTTTTCTCAAAATGGAGCATTTGTTAACGGAGAAATGAATAACAATTATCATAAAATTAGACTCGGGACTGTAAAAACTATTGGTTTTAATACATGACCATGTGCTCAGTTTTCCATCTAAAGACGCCACCCAGGAAAAGGGGTTTATGTCAACTCCGACACACATTCCACGCGTCTATAAAAAGCTAAGCTACTTTTATATAATAAAATTCAGCATATTTCTCAGGGCAGGGGATTTTTTTTTTCCGTTGCTTGTCATACTCAGAAGCTTAAGACTGACATGATTCCGATTATCCTGAGAGAAAAACCTTCTCCTTGGAGAGCACAATGTAAATTTTACCCAAGAGGGCGATCTCGAAGTCCGTTCCAAATCAGTAGGCCTCCCTGGCAACGGTTCCAAGTCACTGTGGAGGGGGGAAGTCTGCCAACTTGCTCCAGCTCCTCCATAATGCCGGGGCTGGGGGGGGCACCGCCTCCCTCCCCTCCTCCGGCCACGTCTCCGGCTTCACTGGGGGGGCACACGGTGGCATTTCGACCCCCGGCAGTGGGGGCAGGTTTCCATGCTAACCTCACTGACGTTCCTACATCTTCACCAGATTATTACAGAGAAGGGAATGAAATCTCATATTACAGAGAAGGGAAGGAAATCTCATATTGATAATTAGACACAAAGTTCTTTAAGTTTTAGTCAGTATATTAAGTAAGTGAATAGGAGGATTTTGGAAAATCGTTTTAAAGAAATGTGATGATCTTTCTCAACATTGCTACTAATTAGCATAACATCTGAAGGAATTATGAGAAGAATGGGTTGGATAGAGACCATATTAAATCAGTTTTTAAAGTTTCAGAATAATTTTCTTGGTACTTTTCCTAAGGACTATTTCACCTTAATCCAATTTCTGAAAATAGTTTTGAGAACTTTCGAGCTCCCGCAGTTTCCCGCAGGCCGACATCCTCATCCCTTCGTTGTATTAACGTGGATTCCCACTTTGCTTAAACAGATCACTCTCAAATTTGTTTCGATGGAAGCATTTTGGAGGTTGGATAATCTTCCTGAATGAACTTTACACAGTCATTCTGACTTCTCAAAACACAGGTTTTCTTTACACATATTTTCCTTTGATTCATGTTTTTCTCTGCTCCTCCCTTTTTCTGTGTGGAGAGGAATTTCTTAGCGTTGGTGAGATTTACTCGCAGAAGAGATCACTTAGAAACGCTGTGAACAATTTTACATTTATGTCACTTGCCCAATGTTGTGTAGTTCGAACAAGTCCGGCTTTGAATATTTTAACCATATAATTGACTCGAATGCCCTTGTGCCTAAAATCCCTAGCCATAAATTATGCAAGCCCTACTGACTGTTTATGGGTTTATATTAACAAGGAAACAGCAAAATTTAAAGTTCACATTATGTAAACATTTAAAGTATAATTTACATATATTTACATAACATTTCGCTAATTAAATTAAAATCACATTTACATGAAAAATAATTATTTATCCTACACAATTTAAATTAATCAGCTTTTAATTTCCATGGGAGTAAATATTAATGTAACAGATAGTGGAAGTTTTGTATTTAACATGACGTTTAAAAAGACAAATCAGTTATTCAAAGCCAATAGATGCATATAATTTTTATGCAGTCCACTTGAGTTTGAATTGAGAAATTGAATAGAAGTTACATAGATTTATATGTCAACTAATGATTCAGAGGACTGATTATATAGTAAAAATTTCCATTTATTGTTTCATATAAAAATACCAAATTGAAAAATGTTTATATATATATGGGAGAATATGAATGTTGTTTCCTACTTAAAAACTGAATTTTAGCTGGGTATAAATAAGAAGAGAAAATGAAGATTTATAAGAAAAGCAATGTGACCAAGAAGAGTCCTCGCAGAGGCTGGCCTGGAAGGAAGCGGGGTGCTGTGGCCATGTCCCTGCCTGTCCCCGGCCTCCGCAGATAGCATTCCACATGGGGTGGTGCTATCATCTTTGCAGACAAACCTGACTTCGAGTCCGGGCCGCACTACGGGCAATTTAAACTTGGAGGAGGCCATTATTTGCAAGTCAAAGTGACATGATGAAAGTGGCCTTGATCAGGAAGGAAACCAAAGCCTCCTGCGGTAACCCAGGCCAGACCGGCTGCGAACTGCCCTCTGGGCGAACCACGGGCAGGGCATCCCTGGGTTTGAGCTCCATGTTGGAGGAGCAGATGGGGCAATGGACTTGCTGTGGGTAGCAAGGCAAAGGGAGGGCTCCGAGCCAGTGTCTGCAGGATGGGGTTTTGGGCGTGACTGTCTCCACGTGGACCTTCTGCGAGACGCTCACGGGGAGATCTTGGTCAAGCGCCGAGATGTGCAGATGTACTATAGGGAGGGCGCCTCGACTGGGACACACCACGGCATCACCACGACGCAGATGCACTTCCAAGCACGGGAAGGAATGAGACAGTTCAAGGCTACGGTTCTTTTTCCAGCAAGAATAATGGTAAAAGTGAGATGCTGGTCTAAAAATGTAAGATGAGCCCTGGATGAACGAGACCGGGGAACGTCGGAAGTTCAGGTAGAGAAATGATGTGAAGACTATAGGGGACCATATTGCAGCGAATATGCAAAGGCTGGAAGCATCCCGTGCAGACCCTGGGGAGTTAGCAATGGTTTTCAACTGAGTTTGGGGAAGGTGACGACACAGACTTTCATATCACAGTGATACACGCAATGACCAGAAGAAGAGAGACTACAGGAGTGCGGTTTAGAAAGTTGTCATACCTGATCAGGTTTGCGTTAGCGAGAGCTCGAGTTGACGTAACCACAGAGGAAGCGCTGTGCGAGGGACAGATGGGGTGGCTGAGGAGCGAGTGGCACGGCACACCACGGTGAACTGATTCGGATGCAGGACGCAGCTTCGACACCACCGGTTTGGGCACAGTCTACATCCTGGCCTTTGACACGGGCTGGTCATGCAAACCCCCAAGAATTTCCCCGCACACTATGAAAATTTCTAAGTTTTCGATGTCAATTCCGTTACGATCTCTTAAAATATTTGCCACATTTGCTGCTTCTGCATTGTCTGGTCGTGTGTGGCTGACGTGGAAAAGTTATAAACGAACAAAATATCGAAATAGCATAGTGAGTGATCACTGTACACTTTTCAATTTGAACTAAAATCTTTCTATAGTCTATTTTCTATTTTTTGAAATTTAAAAGTAAAAAAACGGTCCAATGGGTATGAAAGAAAAGATGCATTTTTTAAAAGTATTGAGAATAACCTAATTTGGGAGAATTAAAGAAACCTGAGGGGCAAAAGCCACATGCATATGCAAATGTGCATAAGTTAAGGGAAACAACCCATCATTGAGCGGTGGAGGGACTCTCGTGAAATCGAACTTTAACTGTGACACGACCCATAATGGGGCACACCCACGTGGCGGTTCTCCAGCCCACGGCCTCTCTGAAGAGGAAACCCGCAGTCAAACCCGATTAAAAGATTTCGCGTGTGTGTGCGTGTGTGTGCGAGATGCGCGGCGATGTGTGTGTGAGCGTGTAGACGGTGTGCGCGCCGCGATGTGGACGCGGGTGGAGCACATGTGTGCATTACGTGCGCGCGGATCGGATCGCGTGCGGATCCATCACGCGTGCGCGGATCGCGTACACAATATCTGCGCGGATCGCAGGCGGGTAAGCAACACACGCGCGCGGATCCCGATCAATGCGCGTGCGGCATGCGTGACGGCAATACCGCTACCGCTGCGCGGACGTGCGTGCGGCGTGCGTACAATGCGTGATCCGCGCCGCTGCGCGTGGATCCCGGCAGCGCGCGTGCGCGCGTGGATCCGCAAGTGTGCGTGCGCCGCTAAAAGAACGCGTGCGCGGATCCGCTGCGCGCGCGCGGATCCGTTGCGCAGGCGCGCCGCTACCAGGCACGCCGCTGGGTGTGATCCGGTGCGTGCGTGCGGATGCGCGCGCGCGCACGCTGCGTGCGGATCCAGTGCGCTATGGCACGCGCAGCCAACCGCCCGCGCACGCGCGCACGTGCGCGCACGTGCGTGCGCGAACGCGTGCGCGCGCGTGATGATGCGCGGCGCGTCGCCGCTATGTGGATCGCTGCAGGCGTGCCCCGTTTGCTGGTTTCTGCTTGGGAAGCTGTTGAGAAGTGAAGGGGGATGGGAGCTGAGCCACAGGCAGTAACAGTCTATTTTAAAGCGTTACCTTTATGATCGCCAAAACAGTCAGGCATTAAAGAAGCAAAGAGACATTTGTCAACCCAAAGTGGACGGCTGTCAGAGACAAAACAAATGATGATAGAATCATTGGACGCATCCATGGCAACGTCCAGCCCCGGCTTTGCTGCAGTTGGCGGAGGGGGGCGGCTCAGAGAAGAACCTGGGATGGACCCCGATTAAGTCAGCCCGGCTGTCCCCGAGGGCCCAGTGCGTGGTGGGGGTGACGGAACTTCAGAGAGCGAATTGCATCTGAAAACTCGGGTTCGCCCTCTGAGTGGGTTGCCCGGGCACAGGACAGGTGAGAACCTTCCTGTGGGCCTTAGGGACGGGGCTCTGGATTCCACCCCCGCCGTGAGACAGGAAAGGGGAGAGGCCCCACAAACAATCCCGCTCCAGACAGCAAGGATCCTTGCGGACGGTCTCCAAATTTAAGAAGACTAATGATTTTAAAAAAATTAGAATTTTCAAACCTTGGATTAAGGACGGATCATTTACATCACAGAAGGGTAACATGTTTGCTTGGTGACATGCAAAACTGCAGATAAATAAAACCTTTACTAAGGTCTTTATTTAGCTAAACACATAAAGCAATGCAGGCCCGGAGAAGCGGTGCCCGCGCTCCACATCCAGCCTCCTGAGAATGCGACGCGCGCCTCACGTGGGGCTCATCCCCACTCACGGGCAGACGGGCTGCGTCCTGACATGTCCTCGTGTCTGGTCCTCTTCCACCTATTCAATGGCCCCGTGTGTCTCTGGTTCACGGTCCGTCTAAAGTCACCCAGCCATTCCAGAAGTTCTCAGTTACATCAGTGATATCAGTAATTGCGAGGAAAAGCCCCCACATCAAAAATAATTTAGAGGCAAGAGACAATACATCAGTCCAAAGGGATAGACGGAGACGAAATGTCTGGGGATTATTTTTTTCGTGCCCCATCTTTTTCTTAATTCATTGAGCAAATTAAAATCGTGCATTCATTATTCATGAATTTGCGCTCCCTAATCCCCACGCAAAGAAGCAAGGCTGACATTACTTGTGCGCCTCGGTATTTAAGCAGAGGCGCTGAATGCTCATGTCCACATGAAAACCTGCTCGCTGACGTTTATAGCAGCTGTGCTCCTGACTGATACAACCTTGGGAGCAACCAGGACGTCCCTCAGCAGGTGATGGATGCGGAAACTCTGGTCCATCCAGACAAAAACTGTTATTCAGCTAAAAAGGAAGGAGCCATCAGTCTATGATATAGAGGAGCCTTGACCGCATCTGACCAAGTGAGAGAAGCCAATCAGAAACGCTCGTACTGTGACTCCAACTATACGACGCTCTGGAGGAGGTGAAACTGTGGACACAGGAGAAGGACCAGGGTGCCAGGGGTGGGCTGGGGAAGGGCAAGAAGCAGAGCACAGGGGATTCTGGGGGCCGCGAAGACACTCGTGATGCTACGATGATGGATATATGACAGTACATATTTTCCAAACCTATAAAATGTGTAACACCAAGAGCGAACCCCAACGTAGGAGAGTCTGGGCTCTTACGATGTCCCCATAGAGGTCCTTGTATTATAGCAGAAGTCCCGCTCTGGCGAGGGGTCTGATAATGGGAGGGGGGGCTGTGCGTGTGGGGGTGGGGGCATATGGGGAGCCCCTGTATCTTCCTCTCGATTTTGCTGTGGATCGAAAAGTGATGTTAAAAACTAAAGTCTATTAAATATATTTAAAAAGAAAAGGAAGTGTGTCCACACCGTCCCCTCCGTGAGTCCGACACCGTAATGGTCAGCTCACTCATTTCTTTCCATTGTGGTTCTCGCTGTGTCTCAGTATCTAGTATACGCTCCATAACTAGTTGCTGGTGAACCAATCAACTGTTACCAGATACGGTCAGTGAATGAAGCACTCATTCTTCGTGCCTGCGGTGCACAGAACTTGGGACCACAGAGCGAGATTGCAGTCGCGACTTATCTCTTTCCTTCCT
>NW_024347788.1:12465560-12467680 GCF_902729225.1 Pteropus medius | reverse complement strand
TCTTTCTTTCTTTCTTCTTTGTTTCTCTTTATTATTTTTCTTTCTCTTTCTTTTCACTTATCTTTTCAAATTTGGTGATGCCGGGCCACTTACTGACATTTGCCTCAGTGACCTCATTGATATAATGAACTGATGCTAACTTCACAGGTTTGCAACAAGAATTAAGCACAACACACACGCCAAGTGTGAGTGAATGCTACACATAGTAGTTCTTATCTGAAGTAGTTGTAATAATTCATGCTGATTAAAAAAGATTTAAATTCCCTTGTAATAAGTACTCTAGGGGAGTCAAATTAAAAGCCACAAAGTAAATCGGAAGAATATTCAGTGTCACGTGATCCTAGTAACACAGGCATTGATTAGCACATCTTAGGGCGGAGCTAACTGTGGACACAGGGACTCAAGCACCAAAAAATTTAAAACATATCCTCTTGTTTAATACAGGAAATTCCAGCCCTTGAAAGAACGAAAGCGCATTCAACACACGATTAAATTTTGGAAAAAAAAATTCCAGATAGTTTTCAAATTCTGGGCGAATTCAAACATTAGTTTCAGTGTGACTAAATATCTCATGGGCAGGCCACATCCGTCACGGGTCTCGATCTGCACAACACGCTATTACAATGGTGTGTAATTTTGTTCCTATGCGTGAGAGTTCATCGACTGAAATTTGGAAAGAGGAAAACATAACTTGAAGGTAAAATTTAATTGCAGTTCAAACACAGGGATTTCTTCTTTAATAAATTGTATGTCAGGTGGAACCGCGTTGGATAAAGCAGTGATTCTTACGGAGCCATATAACGTTTGCCCAGGGCCACACAATGCCCCCTGAAAGATGTTGTTAAATAAAAGATCTTAACCACAAAGGCAAAATTAAGATTCTCTTTCGCTAATCAGATTGCATGTAAAACGCTTACAAATTAGAATAATATGTTTTATAGCTTCTGAATGACGCTAATTTCAACACAATCCCATATGCGCGCTTTGAATGGAATCTAATTATATTAAAATAAATACAATGCGTTTCAGATGGAATGACATTTCAGAACAAAATGCAAGAAATTCTGAACCGACAAAGCTTTCTATAAAGAATCCCACCAAGAAATGACGTAGCTCACAACACTCTCAATCTTAACTCCTTTTTTTTTTCTACAAAACTTAGTTTTTCATGAACTAGTTTGTCACACACCCAGGGTCACATACTGTGAAATGTGGGACACGTTTTACATCCTGTTAGGCTGTGAGATTTTCTAGGTTCCGTGCTTGATTTTTAGGGCAGGTGCTCAGCTGTGAAGTCAATCACCTGAGAAAGTGGGCTCAGAAATCAGCCGATTGGGGCCTAGAGATGGGGACGCGATGCCCTCTGTAAGAAAGGTACAGAGACGCGAGGGGGCAACACGCACAGCTCCCCTGCGGCCCATCACCGATTCTCCATCCCGGAGGCGGCCCCCGAAATTCTGTCCAGTCAGCACCCCTTACCTTGATGGTGCCGATTTTCAGGCACCATTACTAGGAAGAGAATGTCACAGAAGAAGCTCTTTCCACCGCTAACGCCACGTTATCGACCCCACTCACCCGCTCATTCATTCAGATCCCAGAACTCGGCGAGAGCCAACGGAGAGACGGAGCCCGTGTAAGTTCAGTGCCGGGCAGCACGGGCCGCGCACCCTCTGCCGTGATTGCGATCACACGTAGTCGCAACCCACGGAGCAGGTGCGTGGTCCAAAAGGACCTGTGTGTGGGAGCTGCGGAAGGCGTCCGGGAGCGCCCCCGAGCCTGCGGGAGCGCGGGAAGAAGCCCAGCGGGTCTGGGAAGTGGAGGAGGACGATTCAGGAACGAAACAGCACAGGGGAAGACAGGGAGCGACGGCGGCGCTCTGTCCGCTCAGCGGGGCCGGAGCTCGCGGAGCCGCTGCTCCCTCCATCTTTCCTTAACCCTCAGGCCCGCATGAGTCTCACCTATCTAAACACACGACGTGCACACGCACACACACGTGCACACACATGCAGACACACACATGCACACACAAACACATGTGCGCTCATGCAAGCACTTACACACATGCACACACACACAAACACATGCACACACACGTGTGTGTGCCTGCACACATGCAGGCA
>NW_024347788.1:12460710-12465549 GCF_902729225.1 Pteropus medius | reverse complement strand
TGCGCACGCACACACACGAAAGCACAATAATAATGCTAATAATAATGAAGCACGAGCTGAGCGCAATATGTAAAAGCGCGCGAACACACACATGCACACACCCACACACATACACATTGGCCAGACTTCACACCTATGCATTACTGCCATCGCACATTACGTGGCCATCGCGGCAATATTAATATCGTGAATACGGCCAGCATTGGCCACACACATGCACATTACCATACACACATGCACACATGCACACACTCATATACACCACTCACATTATGTATTATTATACAATATTGAGGCAAGACACACGCGACATAAAGCATTATTACTGGGGGTGAAGGCGCGCGATGTGAGCAAAGACACATGCGCCAAGACACACACACGAGCACGCATATCGGGGCAATATTACACGAGCAAGAGCCATTATGCAATATGTGTGCGCGAATACACATGTACACACCCAGGCTATTACATACACACAGACTTCTCATTATTATTATGCATTAATGCAGTAATAATATCGTGGACATTACCTACCGTGGCCAATATTACATGCACACACAGTTAATATTACGCACACACCCATACACTCACACGTGCACACATGCGCACACGCAAACTCACACTCACAGTTGTGCGCGCACACTCACGCACACGCACGCCATCTTACAATCTTCCCCTTTCTTCTGCTACTTTATCACTTCCTTCTGATCGCTGCCAAGTGACCTGGAGACTCTGGACTCTGTCCCTCACTCCTTCCACACCTGTTCGCTCATCACGTTCAAGCGTCAACTCCGGCGTCACCTGGGACCCCATCTCTGTCACCAGGCCTAATATTCTTCCACTTTGCTCCTCGAGCTTTCAGTGCCATTCACACACTTTCTAGCACGGGGAGTATCTTCGTTAATGGCTGTAAGTGCATTTGGAATAAGGTAAAATATGTATCGATCAATCAGTCAATCAATTTATCCTTCAAAACCATTCCCAAACATTTAAAAATACGTTCTGGGTTTTCACCTGCTCGTTAAAAGCACAGGTAAAAACAACAAAACCCTTCTCTATTTCCTTCCCGGACTGAATTGCTGTCTTTATTCCCTAGAAGTAGAAGCCCTTCCAGAGCCCTCCTCGCAGCCTGTCCCTTGTCACTACGCCTCTGTGAGGGTCTTTTCAGAATCCCGCTTGTGGCCACAGCTCACCTGCTAGGACACCTGCTTCTCCGTCTACTCGGGGTCTGCTTGCCCTTTGCGAGCCAGTGCAGGCATTGTCCAGACGCCTCTTTTGACAGAACTGGAGCATACGGATGTTCCCTCCTTCGAATTTTTAAAAGGTAAACTGTGCTGTTTATTTTTATTCTGCTTTTGTTACTTTCTAAGATAGACTATTCGGTTTAGGGACACTTAGCCGGAGACCTACCCTCTTAACGAACTCGTAAGCACACCACACAGTGCCCGCGATGATGGGTAACATGTAGCAGAGCACGTCCCAGAGCTGACTCGCTCTTGACTGAGACTGTTGCCTGGTAACCGTCTCTCGGTCCCCGGCCCCTGCGGACCACCGCTCCACGCTGCTTCTAAGAACTTGACAGTTTTCGGTTCCTCCCACAAGAAGAATCATGCCATCCCTGACCCTCTGCCATTGGCTGATTTCACGCAGCATAATGTGTTCTATGTTCACCCAACGTCGTACCTTAGTCAACAATTCTGTTATATACCTAAATATTTGTGAAACAGGTAGATCTCATATCAAGTGTTTTTACCACTAAAGAAAACAAACAAATAAATAAATAATGAATAAGTTTAGAGGAGTTTGTTTCTGGTCCACGACCAACATTACTGATAAAGCCTTTTTTATTAAATAATAAAAAAGATAGCATGCAGCACTTTTAACCAGGGAGATCTAGATCCAGACTCTTCCCCACTCACTGGCTTTCAAACTCTGAGAAAATTGCATCTTTGGTCCAATCTTTAGTATAAAAAGAGGCACAGTGATACCACCTTGGCGTGCTGGGATTATACGGACCAGCGTCCAGCAGATGGTTGGAATTTGGGGGCGTGTAGCAAAGTGGAGTTCTCGCATCTTCTCTGCAACCTTAGAATCTTCTACCGAAGGGAACATTTACTAAAGGAAAGCCTGACGCTGCCTGTCTTGTAGGATCAGCCTCCACCCACTGCCTCTAACTCCCTGCACCCCAGCTCAGCCACCTGCTTGTGGCCCTTACAGAGGAGCATCAAAGCCACTCGCCTCCCGCGTTCAGACCCTTAGTTAAGCTCGCCTGGCCTCGGTCTCACCAATGGCGAAATGGGGTAAACCTGCTGATCACAAGGAATTGGCATGGGATCAATGAGAAAATACATAAAGAGATGAGCAGAGTCTGTCAGACAATAAAAGCTCAAAATACACAGTTTCACGATGATGGTGGTGATGAGGGTAACCATGACTTTGAGGATGGAAAATGATGCCTGAAATGACTATTCAGGCTGGAAGCTTCTTTTCCTAACAAACAAACTCCCACACTGCTGTCCTGGGAGAGACTACACATATAAAGCCATCAGATCTTGCATTGTGCCAAAAAAGAAAAAATAGGAACAAATTTGAATTGTAAGAGCGAGCGTCTCAGAGATTTCACAAGAGTTTCGAATGCTTCTTTTCATACCAGAATGCCTGCACACTTAGAACAAAAATCAATATATTTGAAGATGGAAAAGCTAAGAGTTCAGAGCACTCTCTGCAATTACTCTACCAGCAAGATCATGAATTCTGGATGGTGTAGCATCTTTGGCAGTCATCTGACCCCGAGCAAAGTATAGGGGTATAAATATAAGCATTGTAGGATGCAGCTGAAGCAGACAAAGCAAGTCCAAGGGCCAGCTCCGAGATGGACAAGGACAACGTAGCCACCTGCAACGTCTGACTTATCTGTTTACCAGCAGGTGCTCTGTTTTGAAGGATGTGGTAGTTACCATCTGAACCGGTCCCTGCTCTCTTTGTAAAATCAGTCTTTTTATGCAGCTATGTGCCTACAGACGTGTGCATATTCTTGTTTCGTGTTGTTGTTGTTGTTGTTCTTGCCTTTGTGTTAATTTTACCCAGCTCATCTCCTTGATGTCCCCCAAATTTCCACATTAAAGGGCCTTGTATGATTAAGGTGGACCTAACGAACAACGCAGCCCGCCCGGTGGACCTAACCAACAACGCAGCCCGCCCGGTGCCCTGGCCCCCAGTCCTGCCGGGATCTGCCAGGCTGCAGCACGCACCCACCTACAACACAGTTGTTTTTCCTGCTGTGGTGCTGTTAGAGTGCCGGGCCCCAATCTGCTCTCTTTTTAAATCTTTTTTCCTGCAACAGAAACTTGACAGAGGTAATTTCACTGGGTTAACCCCTCTCCCCGACTCTGTCATAATACGTTTGAGAAAGTTCTTGGTCAATTTCAGGCCGATATCAAATCTGTCAGTTGAAGGGCAGAATTCTTTGAAAACTCAGTGATGGCAGAGAGGATTTGGACCACTGAAATGTCAGCTTATCAAGAGAGAATGACCCCAGGCCCGAAAGAATTCAATCCAACTTAATTCAGATCCATTCTCATTCCCAGCCTCCTCCAAACATAAATGACCCATTGTTTAGGACGTTAATGTGTCTAACAGGTCTTAGATGAGCTGGGTGAGGCAGATCTCTGTCCTCTGCCGAGGAGCCCAGGCAACAACAGAATTTCCCTTTCAACATCTATTTACTGTCTCTCTCGTGTCCTCTGTGATAACGAGAAGGGACGCAGCCCAAGATTCGGTGTCCTTAACTCTGTATCTAGAAGGTTAGAACAAACTTCTGACTGCCAGAATTACTCATTTACTCCAAAAATAAATAACAAGCTCTCTACAATGTTAACAGGTATGTAGTCAGCATTTAAATACTCTTTGGTGTTGCCAGTCGACCCAGCTGGTTAGAAACATCATGTCACAAACTCACATCCTTAGGGTTTGAGCTCTACACATGTCTGTGAAGTGGGTTCTGCCTCCGAGTATCAGACGACACTCATTACGGAGCGTGGGCAAGGCTGTGTGGGACATCAGCACAGAACCAGCGATGACAACCTTTTCAAATTTAAAAAAATAATTTAAAATTTTCATATATATATATATAAAATTATATAAATATATATAAAATTATATATATATATTTATATATATATATTTACATTCTTAAATTCTCTGGAGTAGTGCAGAATTAGTTTTAAATTCCAGCTATTTGATTACTACCTAGGAACATTAGCCAAATTCTTTCCTTCTAAAAAATTTCATCTGCTAAAATTGATATCAAACACCTATTAAATGATGGTTAAGAAAAAAACAACCAAGGCACAGAAAAGGTCCTTTGGCAAGGAAGGTGACATCTATGGTCTTAATGGTGGTGATGGATTCCGGGGTGTGCACTTGTCCCAAACTCACCGAGTTGTCCACATTGAATATGAACAGCTCCACACATGTCAGACATGAAGAACAAAGTTGTTGACAATTTTTAAAATGTTAAACTTTACAAATATAAAACTGATTGTATCAATAAGAGCTTGATATAGTGGGTAAATATATTTAATCTTTCATCTACTTATTAGATATTTTAATTCAAACATTTATGTAATATTAATAATCTTTAAATTTTTTTAGACCTCTGATACTTGAAATTCTTAGAACATGGTCCGAAACCAAGGTGAATGTCCAACGGAAAATCGCAATGAGAGTTCCTTAACCCCAGGCACCCTGGTGAGGAGAGGCGGAGCTTCTGGGGAAAGGCGGAGCTTCCAGGGAAAGGAGGAACTTCGGGGAAAGGCGGAGCTTCCAGGGAAAGGAGGA
>NW_024347788.1:12448513-12460563 GCF_902729225.1 Pteropus medius | reverse complement strand
AGAGAAAGGCGGGGCTTCGTGTTGCAGAAGTTGCTACAGGAGAAGGAGCAGAAGGATCGAGCCCACTCGTCTCCTTTTTAAACCGCCTGACCCCCATGCAGTGTTGTCTGGTGCCGGATCTTTTGTAGCTGATGCTGTTCCTATGTCCCCATCACCAGACAGCTGGCCGCCTCAGTCGCAGTGTCCATTCCTCCCACACCCGGCCCCACGTGGAACTGGCCGGAACACCCATGGGGTCAAGGGGCTGGCCCTGCACCCCAGACCGTCCCATCTCCATTCCTCAACTATTATAACACGACTGTCGCTCAAGGCAGATGAATGGAAAGTCACCTCCTTGGCAGTGACCTGGCCCAGCAGCCAGCATTTACTCCCCACGATTTTACGTAACACGTAGCGAATTCTCTAGTGCCACAGTTTATTATTATTACTGTTTCGCTTTTTACATATCTGACTTCTCTTTTGGGTTCTAAGCACCCTGTGTGAGAGTTGATTTCCATTAATTTCTGTTTTTCTAGACTATGCTCCGATTTGCACTGGAGCGTAATGGTTGTAGTGCGCGCGCGCGCGCGTGCGCGCACACACACACACACGCACTCCATTACTGTGTGTGCCGACAGCATCTATCCTCACCCGGACCTTCACCTCTGTCTGTACCTAGTGCTCGCTCTGTTAGTGAAAGCAGAGGACTCAGACCATGAGAGGCCCGGCTCGCTTTGGGAAACCCTCTGGGGACCCCCACCCCTGACCACAATAAACCCCGGGGCAGTCCCCTTATTGTGGACCTGCTGTGATGCTGACCTTTTCTCCTCAAAGACTCAATTATCTGAGTAATAAACCTTCCCTGCCTTCCTGGGTGGCAGAGGCCATCTCGACATCCAAACCGAATTTTCTGTGGGGTCCCTCCCGTGTCTGCAGGGTGGCTGCGACACACCTGCGTGCACACACACACGATACACCCGACACGCAGAACACACAATCGTACACAAAACACACAACACATACAACATACATTCACCAGACACAGCACACACATGCACATCCAGCACACGCACACCACGTTCACACACACACGCTGACTGAATTGGATTCTACTCAATTTCTCTCTTACAGGTTGAGTCCCCGGCACCCCACACTCTGAATTTGCAAGTTTCCTAAGAAGCTACTCTCCTGTTAAGTCATTAATAGATGGAGTACTCTAATGATTGCGGGAGAACTCTCTGGATCAGAGTGCATGGAATTGGGGTGGTTCTCACGTGTAGGTGAGTCAGCGAATGAACAGCTATCAAGTGCCTTTCTGAGCGGATTCGCTGGTGGCTGGCGCTGTCCGGGGCAGGCTGGGGAATGGCCAGCAAAGCACAGCCCCGCTCCGGAGTTCTGGGCACTGTTTGCAGAGCCAGGCTCCGAACGCTCCCTTTGGAGTGAAGTCCCTGAGTGCAGAGCCCCACACGCCTAGCTGGCTTCTTCTCTTCTGCCTCCTCTCAGATCGATCTCGCAGTCAGTGAATTACAGAACAGTCGTTTAAACATGTTCCCTCGTAGCTGCGCGTTCCTGCCAATTCTATCATAATAGAATATTTCGCATGGAAAAAAAAAAGCAATTCAATTAAAAACTACATTACAGAAATGCTAAGGGTCTAACTTCGACTCAGGATGGCAATAAAATTTCAAGTAAAGACAGCAAGTGTATGTTTTAATGTGTTCTTAGTTCTCTAGATGTGGTACACAATCAGCAATCATGACGCCAGAAGTCGGTCGTGATGGTTAAGATACACCCCCTCAGCTATGTGCAGGGGCAGAGAAAGCCTATAGCAATGTCAGAGGGACCCTCTGCATCGATCGAGGACCGCGTTCAGGCACAAGGCCCTGAGCTGGCTCCTCCACATGTTAGCCCAGAGGAGAAACTCATCACTCTGCTCTCAGCCCCTGATGTCCAGGAGCCACAAGGCTCTGCTTGACTGCAAGGAAGTGTCAAGAGCGGGTAGCATTGTGGGGTACACCACTAAGTCTTTTGCACGAGGGTGGGACAGGTGTCGGGGCTGCCAGGCAGAGAGCACAGAGGATGCCAAGTCCTTGGGGCAGAGGTGTGCCTGTGCGACAGGGGACAAGCGATGGTGCTGATTTATTACCTAGTGTCTGGCAAGAACATGTGGCTCATTGACGCTCCATAGATGGTTACTGGCTTCTGGGTGGACCTTCTGGGCTGGAGGCGTGGTCTGTGAAATCGAACATGATACGCCCAAGCTTTAATGGATGTGCTTCTGCCAGGGAGAAGAAGCTGATGGGACTTGCTTACGAGCCAACAGACCTCAAATTTTTAAAAAATAAACCACTGTATTAGACGGCGGCAGAATTGCTCTGGTAAATATTACAAGGGAAATCTCGACGACGTCTTAAATTTGCGAGTTTCAGGCTTTCGACTTTGCTCTAGACCAGCCCTGCTCACGGAGCAGGGTCAGTCAGTTCCAATAACGTGTTTCATTCACTGAAACATATCGAATGTGTGATTTGGCCGGGTGTTCAATACGAAGATAATTACTACGATCGAAGCCCGGTTTGCGTTTGACGCACTCAGCGCCCCCCAGGCCGGGCTGCCCGCACTCTGCAGGCCACGTCTCACGCCGGGTTCTGCACCCACGAGCACCCCCCGCGTCAGAGGGACCAGAAGAGTCACCTCGTTCCTTCAGCTCAAACACACACGGGCGTTTAAAAACAACGGGGAGCATAAAAATGGGCCGTGCTTCTCAGTTTTACAAGGAAGGCTCGAGTTCAGAGTTCCAGCCGAGGGGCCGTGTCTGCCAATGACAGAGGCAGTGGCTTTGTTAGAGCTGCCACGTACCCTGCACATCTCCGACGGGGCCACCCGTGTAGATGCCGCAGGCACAGAGTCGAAAGGATGATAATGTCCATGAATCATAAGTGAGCGCGGTGCCAGCTCGTCCACACACAGTCTCAGGTGCCCTGTCATCCCCTCGAGTTAGAGCAAAGAAATGTGACAGAGACGGCAAGTGACGTGGGCACCGTCACATGGCCGGGATCACTTAGTCCCTGCCATCGAAAACACCTGACTTTTCGACAGGCTGCATGTCTTCACTCAAAACCTACTGTCGCGAGGCTCTTCACTCAGGAATAAAGCTCCCCACGAAGCAGCCGGGGCCGCCCCGCCGTGTCTGGGGAGCCCCTCTCTGCACGCGGGGGCGCCTCCGCTCGCCTTATTGTTAAGACTCTGTTTAAAGCACCGGATCATGACTGCAAGAGACTCGGCCGTGTCAAACACCTCAAAAGTCCCTGCGCGCAAAACTGATCGATATCTGGGCTAATTTCTAAACCAACGAGCAGCACCTGCTGACTCCTAATTATAAGCGGCCGCTTCGCGGAGAGCTGAGAGCATCAGAGACACGGACGGCGGGACCAGAGCCACCTCCGAAAGCCCGTGCGTGTGAAGCAGCGATCCATCACCGTGTCGGACACGCCGGGACGCGGGCAGCAAGTGCGCGGCGTCCGATGCCGGGATTAGGTCGCCTGCTGGTAATAAGCGGTGTGCAATCCGACAGCGGCGTCTAAGAACGAGGAGGCGGGGCCAGGCGCACACACCTTCACGGGGAATAAAATGACACACCGGTCCCCCTAAATCCTGACTTCGGAGAATCACATTCCGTCTAACTTCTGCACGCTCGCGGCCGAAAATTGCAAGACGAGTGGCAATGGCCAGGGGTGTCAGAGAAGGAGAGAGGGAGACGGGGATAGGAGGAGAAGCATGAGGGAAGGGCGAAACCACGTTTCCGATTAAATTTTGCAATGGCTGCTCTTGGGGTTCAGTTGCTTCAAATGCGACTGAATTATCTCTGGGAAGTCTGCGAATTCACGCCGATGACAATTGGGGCTGGCTGATGGTTGTACTGTTACACCAGATTCCCTCAGGCCCTCCTCATCCCTCACTGCCTCCGGCCACCTCACGGCACAGGACACCGTGACCACTGCGGTGCCCTCCGTTTAATCACGATGATTCCCCTGGAAAAGCTTCTGAATGAGCGGCAAGGAATCGCTGTTACGAAGGCAGTTTTAATCGGATAATCCGTGTTGGACCCCAGCTGCTTCCCACAGCTCATCATCAGCTGCGGGTCCTCTCTCTAGACCAGGGTGGCAGCTTAGGAATCCAGCCTGGGAGGCTCGCAGGAGCCCTTCGAACTGGCACTTGACGTGTTCTGGCCAAATTCTGCGTTTCCCCTCTGGAGACCCTAACTAGAGAATCCATAAGAGAAGCGAAGGATGTGCGTAGCTTTTCTGGGCAGCCGGGCAAGATTTGGGGAGATCCGGTTCCAAGGCATAAAGCCTTTAAGTGACATGGAAGAGCCGGCCGAAGCCCGCATCTGAATAGCCCGTAACTCCAGCTTATTTGTGAGAATCTGTCGCTTTAATGAAAATAGCCCAAATCATAAGAAATTGTGACCAAAGGAATTCCATCACCTTTAGAAATTGCCCATTTATGTATAATTTGAAACCATTCTATGTAAGTTCCACAGACCGAGCTATCATTTTCATGAATAAAGTGTTGTTTTATAGTTTGACTGGGCACATTACATAATGACCTATCGGCAGAAAATCCCAGTTATGGCCTAAGTTTCATCTTCTTGAGAATTTAGGGACTGTGTCACAAAATATGGAACTCTACTTTTGAATGCCATACACGGCGCACAGGACTAAGCGAAAAGGTTGGGAGTGGTCACTAATCAGTCGTCCGCGGTGTTCATCCGGGTTGTCCTACCCATGTCAGGGAATCCCCAGGATCACCTGCCCTTGGACTTATCACTATTTAAAGCTCTAAACAGACCATCGCCAAACTTACAGGTTTTTGCTTTTCATTCTCACGAGTCAGCCATTCTCCAAGATACCCCCAAGCGTACAGCGGCGAACAGTCTTGAAGCTATTTTTGCCTGTTATTTTTAAAGCGCGATGTAACACAAGACAGGTTGGTATCTGCGATCACGCACGGATGGATTAAACCACTGAGGTTTTAACAGCGCTATTTGAAACAGAGCAGGCTGAAAAAAATAGGTGGCGGGGGCAGAAAAAGTTACCCCCATGGTGATCATATTGACATCATCCCATCCCAGGTGAACGGAAGTCGAGGACGCGATTGCGGGTTTAACACACCGCAGGAAAGTCCAAGGGGAACTGAGGGAAATCGGAGCCGCGTTAAGCGAATGGTTCGCCACTGCGTGCAGGACGCACCTCGACCGGAAGTCATCCAGAGGTCCCACAGAGCAAGTGCCCTCCAAGGTGGCGGACTGGAAGGAGTAGTTTAGAATCATAAGATTTAAATGAGCCAACGTGCAGTTTCTTCTGGATCTCTTCGCTAAAGAATGCGGTTCAGAATGCAGAGGGGGTAAAATAAAAGAGAATAAGACAAAATTGAGTAACCAAAGGCGTTTTTGGTTGATTTATCTTTCATTTGCCTCAAACTTATGGATTTTCCTATCCCTAATTTCAGCCGATGGAAATAACGCGTTTATTGCCATCGGCGCGGGAGCAGTCTGCCTGCCGAGAGGTCCGCAGTCCTTCGGAGATCTGCACTGTCCTCGCTTTCTCTTTAAGCCTGATTTCTCTCACGCGCGCTTCAAGAAATCTTAACTTTTCAAAGCTCGGTCGGAACTCTCCAGCTTGTGTTATTTCATGCTTTTGATTCACGTCTACTTTTTAAGCATTTTTTTCCGGTCCCATAACTGCAAATTCTATGAAAGCTTCTCTCTCTGTCTCTCTGTCTCTCTCTCTCTCTCTCGGCTGGTGGGACCCTCCCTTACACAGCACCTTCCACCTATGACAGGTCTGTCACCTTCTCATCTTTCAAAGCACCAGGGACCAAAATAGGGAGCTCCCTCTCTGAACCTCTACTGGCCACAGGCGGAGGAAGGCAGGGGCCGCGTGCTGAAATCTCAGTGTTATGACGGTCTTAATAAATAATGCACTTGACGGGGTTATAAATCGTATTCCTCCAACCAACTCTCTCGGCCCCCTATTATCATACTCAGCGTTTGCGACAGCTAATAGTGGTGACGGGAAACGATGACGATGATTAGCTTCTGGAAAGTGCTTCCGGTTTGAGAGCAGGAGTGCTGGAATGTGAAGGCCTCATACTTCGGGGCGCCAGAGAGAGAGTCTCGCTCCCAACTCTCCCGTGAGTGTCTCTGCGGCTCAGGCTGCTGCAGCGCAATGTCACAGACGGGGTGACAACGAGCATCTGTTGCTCAGAGCTCTGGCGGCCGGGAGTCTGAGAGCAGGGGTCGCCGTGGTTGGGTTCGGGCGGGGATGACACACTGCCATCTTCCGCCTGCGTCCTCGCAGCGTGGCAGGGGCCAGCAAGTTCTCTGGGGTCTTTTCCAAAGGCACGGATCCCACTTGGGGAAGGGGGTATGTGGCTCCACTGCTATGACCTCATCGCCTCCGAAGGCCTCGTCTGCGGACACGGTCACAGGGGAGGGTCGGGATTTCAATAGGTGGGGTGGGGGACATGAGCATTCAGTCATAAAGTCAGGTATCTGCAACATGTCTGTGAGGACGAAGCACAGACGCCACACGCTTTCCAGAGACAGGCCAGGCCGATGTGGAGAATATGTCAGACTCAGCACGTATGTCAGAGAACATCGGGTTAAAACATCTCACTTTCCGGATGAAGGATGGAGGCTCAGAGACACGACGAAGAAAATCACGAAAGAAAACAGAGGCAGATTATTTTAATGAGCAAAGGCTAAGAACAGCTGCAGGTGACACGTGTTGGTTTTGCTCTATCCCACTGGTCATCGGGGAAAGAAATTTAAAACCAGGGTATACATAGGTCACAGGACTCGCCAAGTTAGAAAGTGGATGCGTGTTTGAGCGTGCAGATGCTTGGTGTCCCTGTGGAGCGC
Source organism: Pteropus medius (assembly GCF_902729225.1). Lineage (NCBI taxonomy): Eukaryota > Metazoa > Chordata > Mammalia > Chiroptera > Pteropodidae > Pteropus > Pteropus medius. Next base: position 12,453,662 of record NW_024347788.1, on the reverse strand, counting down.
GCAGGGACATTTGTGCCCACGATTGGTGGTAACCTGCAAAATTACGACTTCAGCACATACTTGCTTCCGGTCACCACACGTGTGGGACGTGCCCGTAGGGAATTCCAACACGCCCATGAGTGTGCCTGGAGGGGTGGTCACCGCAGCAGTCCTGACGACAGAAACCGGGCACTTCATAAATCTAGATGCCAACAGGGAAAATTTCACTCAAACTTTGGTACCTTCACACCAGAGAAGTCTCGGCTGTCCTTTTTTTCAAAAAACGGTCAGTCCACTACACATTAAACCGTGAAAAACCCGTGCTTCACTCAAAAGTCAAGTCGTAGGATAATATACATTTGTTTTGGTTGAATGTTTGTGTCTCCCCCTAAAATAAACTCGCGTTGAAGCCATAGTCCCCAGTGTGAGGGTGTTTGGGAGTGGGGCCTCCGGGGGGTGCTTGGGTTTAGATGAGGTCACTGTGATGGCCTCACGCTGGGATCAGTGTCCTTATAAGAAGAGGAAGAGACCAAGCTCTCTCTGCCCTGACGACAGGGGAAGATGACGGTTGTCAGCGAGCCAGGAAGAGGGTCCCCCCGGGATCCGCCCCTGCCGGCACCCTGAGCCACCAGCCTCCAGAACTGGCAGTCACAGACATCTGTCGCGGAGCCCCCGTCTGCGGTGTCTGGTGACAGCAGCCTGAGCTGACGAAGAGAACAGTCTCTAACGCACCTGATGATTTTAAGGGATCCCTGCGTGTCTGTGTATGTGGGTGTGCAGGGAAAGGTCTAGAAGGGTCTACGGAACAGCAGCGGACAATGGGTACAAGCGGAGAGGGTTGGGGACGGAGGGAAGCTTTCGCTTTTATTCTACATACTTCTGTTCATTTCATTTTAATTATCGCTTGATGATTTAAGCGTGACGACCTTCGGCCTGTCGAGCCGTTTCCTCCTTATTAAGTCTCATCGCTGCCCATTCAGCCCTCGCCCAGATGGAAGAGGGAGGGACGGAGGGACGATTATTTCCGGTAGCCTATTCTGTGTCCTTTGGCCACAGAGTGTCCCCGTGCTGGTGAGCACGGAGGCCTGGGGTTTCATTAGCTTTCCCACCCTTTAGTCGGGCCCCAAACCAAATATAAGAATAACAGTTTTCACAAGTTGTCACGGGCAAAGTCTAAGTGAAATGCGAAGTTTAAGTGAAATGCAAAGTTTTCTTTTGTTTCTTTCTTAATGCGTTCGCTTAGCAGCCCTGTCCACAGCAGAGCATCCTTCCTCGCCGGGGTCTGTGTGCCAGTGTGTTTTTAATTAGGAAATTCACGCGCTCGCCACGCCGGTCAAGGGTTTCTCTGCTCTATTAAGTTTTAGTTCCTCTCCCCGCTCTCAGTGTGTAATAAGTAATTATAACCATGACAGATCTGTTAATAGAGATGAGGCAATCACCTCACATGTGATCAGTCTTTTATCTTTCTTACCACAGAACTAAATTCCATGCATAAACGTCTAGTTTTAACAAAGGAGTGGAAGCGTGAATTCTGAAGTAGTCGAAGACAAGATGTTCTCCTGACAGGACGGAAGAGTCGTCCCGTCACACTGACACACGTCAGTCTAGAGTCGGCTGCAGCACGTGGAAAACGGTGTCCACCCGAACAGACAGGTGGCGATAAAACTAGACTCCATCAGCCACTTTCTATTTTGAACTTAATTTTTAAAATAAAAGTTAACTTTAGCGTTGAAGAAAAAGCAACTTTGAGTTTTCCTGAAATATTCTTGCTTCCTGAAGGAATTTAAACGACCTAGAGGGCCTCCAATTGCAAAATTGCAAATCATGCGGCCTGACTTTATATTAAGAGTAGCGACTTGAAAAGGTCACTGAATGTCAACAGGTGATAATCTATTTAAATAGTGATTTTATTCATTCAAGTCGTTCTAAAATGTGCGAGTTTCCACTTTACTGTGGGTCAAAACGTTTCTTTTAAATAATTTTATAAAGATCGATAAATAAATGGTAGGTAGATATAGATACAATATTTTATAATACAGGATATGAGGAATGCCTGCTACATAATTTTGCTAATTCAGTCATTTTCCTGAAAGAAGGACTTGATCAAATTGATGGTGACTCTCCAGCATGTCGTCAGATCCTGTCCCATCTGTTTTGTGAGGAACATCTGTTGGTTTGACGTATGTTGGTCGAGATCTGGTTATTTATAGATCTGGTTATTTATATGGTCGTAAGGCAGCTTCGATGATCAAGCGCTCTGGGACATCCGATCCACCAGGCTGTGGCCCTGAATCATGTCGCATACTCACAACCACCATATAAAGTAGTTAGTAATAGTTCCAGTGTAAAAATGAAGAAACCGAGGCCCAGGTAGATTAAATAAACTCTCGAAAACGGAGGCAGAAACCACCAGCCGGGTTTCAAGTACCTGTCCATGGTTCTGTTTTGTTCAAAAGGTCTAATGACTCAGCAGGTCTTGGAAAATTTAGGGCTCATCTGCGTAGATGTGGCTAACGAGGCTTGTATCTCCAAACCCGGCCCAGGTGAAGCAGCGGACAGAGAGAGGCTCCCGGCTGCAGCCAGGTGAGGCCACGTGCCGCACCCCAGGGACTGCTGGAGAAGTGACACCCCTCCGAGAAACGAGGACACTTCACGTCTGCTGTGGGACGTGAAGTCGCTCTCTCCCATCAGAGGGCCACACAATCTAAGCTTCTCTCATCTCTGTACCGGGGACCACAGAGGACAGAAACACAGTACAAATAACGAAAAGCAACTCGCGAGAGCCGGGCGGCTGCCAGCCCCGCCTGGGGAGACTCCTCTGCGTCACAGCCCGCACCGCGGTGGGGGCGAGGGCGTTGTCACTAACGGAGACGCGCCACGGGCCTGTGAGCGTCAGGAATTCTGACCGGGGACCGAGATCGTCCGCGTTTAATGATTAAAAGCCTTGGCTCGTCGATAACGCCTGTGGTGTTGAAAGATGGAGAAATGGTCCACGTGTCCGCAGAACAGAAGGATGGAGAGGGACCAGCCCGAGATGCTCGCCCGCTTCCTACAGGTAGCCAGGCATCCCTCGCGGACAGACGGGCTCACGTCTCTGAGAGTTTTGTAGCTTTTCTAGAAAAGGAATAAATATTTCACAGACACTACTACAGATGGAGACTGGGGCAGCGGTATCCCCGTGAATGACCTCGTGATGGACTGATTCCGATCCGGAAGGAGGAGGAGCAGGGGACACACGGAACCGCGCCCCACAACTCGCCAGCAGCTAACGCCTCTCCGCGTGCGCTGCGTGTCTCGTCAGACTGGCGCCTCTCTAAACGTGGTTCGCTTGGCTATTTAAAATTTACTTGGAGTAAATCGGTGCATTTTAATTGTTTTAGGAGATCCAGGGCATTTTTTTCCCCTTTGATGATTAATATTGGAAGTGTGAACTTGTAACGTTTTTAAAGTGGGAAAACCCTATTTTAATGTCTATGGTTTTACTGCATTTAAACAAGTAATATTATCGATCGTTAGAACGAATGCTCGTGCCATCGTACTCTGTATTTATCCACCGACGCTGAACCCCTGGGGCGCAGAATGAAATGTGACGGGAAACGAAGTGCCAATCAGAAGCTGCGGAGTCGCCCGGGCATTCTTTACAGTCACGAAAATTACACGTAACTGGATGGCGCGTGGGCCCTGAAGATAGAGATTTCATATCTCCCAAAGAGAACTTTCCGATGCGCCAAAACATAACAACAACGGACACGTGTTCGGACCTGCTCACACCCTTCTCTTCTCCACGGTGTCACAGATCGAGATGGACACCATGGACGGCCACACAGGCGGACCGGCCCGGCGGGGAGGGAAACAGGCCGGAAGCTCTCCACGCCATGGCGAGGGGTGGGCGTCGCCGGGCATCACCCCGCCCGGCGGTGGCAGCGTGGGGCTGCTGCAGGGTCCGCGGGGCTGGCTGCCGCGCAGCCAGGGCCCGACTGCCGAGCGCCTGGCCGTTCATGTTTCCTCGGCTAAAACCGCAGTTCAGCACAGACCCCTCTGCTCACGATGCCCCTCCATTGCATACAGAATTACTTTTTCCCATCTCAGAAAGGGAGGGGGTCGGAGATTTCCCTCGTCCCCTCAAGTGGGGACGAGACGAGAGCAGCTGAACCGCTTCCGATGGCTGCGGCCGGCTTGTCTGCCTCGGGGGAGGAGGGTCACGAAGGGCCCTGGAGAGCATCTTCGCTCTAAAACCCGTTGGAATTCTCTGGGGCCCCACGGGCCAGTGTGCATGCCACAGTGTAGACACTGCGGAGTGACCCGTGCTCCGGCACACACGGCCAGACCACACTGACCACAGCGGAATGTGCTGGAGACCGAACAAAGAGCAGCGTGGGGCTCTCAGCACAGCCGGTGTCCCCTCCCCTGGACCCTCGGGTGCCGCCGGGGTGGGTGAGGGCCGGTTTGATGGTCGGTGCTGCAGGGAGCGAGCCTCGGGCCTCAGAGACGGGACGGAGGCCGGAAATGCCCCCTTCTGCCCTCATCCATCAGGTAGTACCGTGTGGGTCCTTTGGGACTTGCTGTATCTTGTTTCTTCTCTCTCCTTATTAGATTTTTAGCGTTTGTTTATCATCCATCAAACACCTCGCTCTCCTGGAGGCTGCTCCGTCCCCTCTGAAAATCCAGCGAGCGCGCAGACATTACTCTTATTCATGAAATGCTCATCCTTCACCACCTGGGGTCTGAAATGGGACCCGTGGGAGCCATCCCGCTCCACAGAGCCACGAACCAGGACCGGCTGCGCTGGCATCGCCTGGGAGGCATCGGAATAGCCGTGCCGGCCGCTCAGACCTGGGCCAGGATCCTGGGGGGGGCGGGGGGGCCCCTCGGGAGCAGACTCAGACCCGCACGCGAGGACTCAGCACCCGGCACCGTCCGGCTTTGGAAGTCGGAGTTCGAGGAAGTGATGAGTTTTAGGTAGAAGTCAGTGAATCTCCTGATATTTTTAATGATCTGATTAATTCTCTAATTATCGGCCTCACCCAGAGCCGGGTTTTCCCGATTCATCTTTTGCGTCGGGCTGCAGCGAGGGTGCTGGATGCCTCGGTGCCGGACATGGGGAGCACATTCCCAGGTCACTGGGGGGACCCCACCGGGCCAGGCCCTGACGCTCAGCCTGCGGGACAGA
>NW_024347788.1:12421089-12448248 GCF_902729225.1 Pteropus medius | reverse complement strand
GAAACCCTTCAGCTTTTCTCGTCAGCTCCCCCCAACCCCCGACACACAGTAGGGACTTCACATCTCCTCCGCTTTCCATACTGTGTCCACTGTCATACACACCTGCACGACTTCTAGGGCCTTCTGTAGCCTTTACTGATGGTACTGACAATAAATAAGCCGTATTCAGCACTTATTCTGTGCCAGCCACTAAGTCTTGACATGTATTATGTCATTTAACCCTCACTAACTTTACGAAGTAGGTGGTGTCATTGTTATTAGTTATTATCGCCGATTCCCAGATCGAGCCAGAAGTGGCGGAGGCAGGATCTGAACTCAGGCCACGTTGGTCCAGCATCTGTACGTTTCAACGCCATCCTACCCCGCAAAGCTTCGATGTCGCCAGACGTCACGGCTGTGAGGGGACCGGGCGGGAACGGCGTCCAGCGTCCGTCCCACTGGAGAAGCACCAGCTTCTCCCCCATCCTTCTTCCTCTTGATGAGAATTCTCTCCTGAGCAGAGTCTGAGCTTCGACTCAGGACGGCCGGAGCCTCTGTATTCACGTAAACATTCAGGGCCCTGCTCTTAACCTGCACGGTCCTCAGATGAGCCCGGGCCTTCTTCCGGTCCAGAGCCTTCTGTCTTCCTTCACCGAAGAACGAGCGTCTCGAAGATGCAGCAGGGCCAGCTGCCTGCTGCCCGGAGCGGCCAAGGCAATCGTGTTGTCATTCCAGAGAAAATGGTTTTAAAGCAGCTTCATTCGGCCCCGCTTCATCCTCCCCTTCAGAAGTTTCCGGTTCTGCCGATCCTCGAGCTTTCCGGGATCTCCCTGGGGCGTGTCAGGTCGCCTCTCGGCTCCTTCGGCTCTGGGGACAGTTCCGCTCTCCCGCGTCCTCTACGTGAGCTGCCTCTGACCTTGTCCTCTGGCTCGTAAGACCGGATCACACTCCTCTTTCCTCCCCTTTTATTCGTCCTTGTGGCTTCGGGACTTTCATTAAAAACTAATGCTTTCATAGTCATTATTGTGCGTTTAGTGGGGATGAGGTAGGTAGAGATAAATGGAGGCGTATTACCTGTCGACTCAAACCAAACCAGGACATTTTATGCGGGTAATTTTTCTCCTTATAATCAAATGTGCCTAAGTTTACAAAGATACACATAATATGTATGTATATAAATAAACATATATAACATCTTATATATAAAATCAAACCGGGACCATCCATCTACCTATCTGCAAGTAGATAGATATATGCACACATGTTATATAGAGATATATAGATGTATGTATGTACGTGAACCCTGGATGCCATAATAAAGCTAGAGGCAGCACATTACAGACTTGCTAGGGACATGCACCATCTACGGACCCTTAAATTCTGTTGTGACACTAAATAGCATTTCTACAAATCGTGTGTTTCTTGTTTGTTGATGTAGCTAAAATTCATCATGGATTTCTTTCACAGGGTGTACTACACCTTTCTGACTGCCAATGGATTATGAAAATCTCATCCAAGGTAATGTTTATTCTTCGGAGGTGAAATCAGATTGAGTCAGACACTAAGAAGAATGAACTTGCTCGTCATGCTTCTCCTCCAGTATGGTGTGTCTGGAGATGATGTCTATCCATAGAAATTATTATTTAAAAAAGCAAAATATCATTGACTGATTTTTCACTTTTAACAAGAAAATGGGTAGTTTAATACATTTTATTATGTGTTCCTGCATAGTCCTTCAAATGCAAAGGTAGGAATAAACCAGACCCTCTGTGCTATAACATATGTTATCGGTGGCTTATCATTCATTCTAGCAAAGTTGTTGGCATTTATCCCTAAGTTAAATACATATTTCATTTTTACAATTCATGAAAACAAAGTGCGCATGAGTGTGAAGATGATAGATGACAGATAGATGATAGATAGACAGTAAATAGGTATATAGATATAGATCTATAGGTATACAACTAAAATGTGTGAAATAATGGAATAGATATTACTATATTTCCACCAAGATTACACCTGGGTCACTAAAGCACAGACCTCAGGGAACAGTTCCCTTAGGAAGTGATTCCGGCAGAGGCCACCTGGCCTCCAGCGCCAAGCTCGCCCTGTGATGAGGCGCCAACTGGCCTGGTGACCACTCCCTGTGGTTCAGTGAAGTGACGCTTTACGGCACATGTAACGCTCTGCCTCGTGGCCTGTTCCTGGCATGGATTTATGCAAATGTTCTACTGGACAAACTAAGTGTTTTGGCAGCAGCTCGGCAGGTGCAGAGGGAGAGCCTGCCCTCCCCTCCTTCCTCCCCTCCCCGTGGTGAACGGGAGACCTGACCGGTGACCACGGGTGTGATGGATGCACGGTCCAGCTCTGTGCGAGGAATGCAAAGCGGGGGTCCCTACGATCTGGGGCAAGTGTGCGAGTAAATGTGTAAAAAGGTTGTATGTCACAATACACTAAGTACAGTTCCATAGCACAGGCTATTTTTTAGAAGCTTAGGATAGTTCTTTTATAATATGATCGAAGTATATATCACACTTATGATCGGCATTACACGCAAGGATAGCTAAGTTTGTTTTTTATTTGTTTTTTATTTTTTTACATTTTTTAAATTAAGTTTATTGAGGTAATACCGGTTAATACAATTATATAATTTTCAGGTGTGCATTATACTTTGACATCTATATATTCTATTGTGTGTTTACCACCCAACGTTCAGTTTCCTTCAGCTACCATATATTTGATACACTTTACCCACTTCCTCTCCTCCTCCTACCTCTTGCATATTTCTGACGCCTTTACCTCCTGTCTACTCCTCCTCCTCTCCTCCTCTAAATTCCTCTCCCTACCCTCTGGTAATCACTAGTCCATTGTCCATGTCCCTAAGTCTCTGTTTGTCCTGTTCATTTGTTGTCTTTAAGTTTACATCCCACATATAATTGTTATCATGTGATTTTCTACTTTCTCAGTCTGGCTTATTTCATTTAGCATGATTATCTCAAGGTCCATCCATGTCGCAAATGGTGCTAAATTTTTATAAGAAATCTTATCAAACTAGCTCTCCAAGGAATAAGATAAAATCTTGACTGCCCATTTCTCAGTCATGCGTGACCAGGTAACCTAACATTTTAAAGCTTCAGTGACCTTCCGTACAAAGTGAGAGACAGAACAGCTAAGCATGATTTTACAAAGACTGAAGTGAGCTTATCCATTATAAAGGTAATTCCTATTATTCGAATAAAGTTTCCTGTTACTGTCACCATCGTTACCGTCGACTGAGAGCATCAAACCTGCGCCGACGGCTCCGTTCACTCACAGACTCGTTCTGCGCCCCTTCCTTTCGCTTTTCCCATATAGTGGAAAGAAGGTCACCGCCGTCATGGGCTGAATGGTGCACCCTCTCCTCATGCTTATGTTGGAGTCGTAACCTCCAGTCCCTCGGTATGTGACTCTATTTTGAAACAGGAGTTTCTAAAAAGTAACTAAGTTAAAATAAGGTCTTTAGTGTGGGGCCTGATCCGAGAAGAGGAAATTTGGACAGAGGCGTGGCTGCGGAGGAAGGGTATGTGTAGACACGGGCAGGAGACAGGCCTTGCCGCCAAGAGGGGGCGGCCGAGAGGGAACAGCGCTCCCAGCACCTGGGGCTTGGACTTCGAGCCTCCGGGACCACAAGGCGACACATGTCCGCCCGCCCGGTCCATGGGGCTTTGTTACGGCGGCCCTCCCACAAAGAAATCGGCACATTCCCCACTGCTCCTAGGATGAGGGTACTTGGATACCTGGGAGCCTTTTAACCATCGCAACCAACTCAAACATCTCTCATTCTAGTCTAGACACGCTCAACTCAGAGTCGACAAATGCGGCGTGGCCATGCTGTCTCTTGCCACGAGACTTTGCTGGGAGTCTTCTGTGAGAGTAGGTCATTTCTCAAATAATCGGCATGGTGCCTGCCTATAGTATCCGCAATCACATACTGTTTTTGTAATCAACAGCTGCAGAAAGGTTTTGGAGCCGCACAAAAAATGAAGGTACAATGACGCTGAAAATTTGACCCGAAGTAGAGGGAAAAGCACGCTCAAGACGCAAGCTCCCGTTGACCCCTTCCAGACCAACGCTGTTGAAAATCATGCCGCCCTACGGGAGCCTTCAACATCCCACTTAACAGCTCTTAGCGTTTAATACTTAAAATCTAAGAAACGAAAGGGAGGGAGGGGCGGAAGTAAGGCGTCAGGAGCAAAATCAACATGCCTTAAACGAAAATTTCTAAAATATAAAACCAAACATTTAGAAAAAGGAAAACGGTCAATATTCTGGACATTAGAAATAAATATTAAATTTCAAGAAATTTGTTTTGATTATCAAAATGTTAAAGGAGGAAATCAGTTTGCAGTGGCGATAGTCTGTCTGGATATCGTGGCGATGTGCGAAGTGGAAATCTAAGTACTTTGCTTATTATTAGACAGAATAATAACATCCTTTACCAATCGGGTCGTGGTGGAAACAATAGCAGCTTATACTAGAAAAGGGAACTAGTTAAGGACCATCATCAAAATATAGGAAACGACCAATCGTATCGTGTGTCCATAATGAAAGATTAACCTGTCGTTCTTTTATCTAAGAAGGGAAGTATTCACAGAAATTAAAATTATTTCGGATATTTCGGAACGAGATAAAAATATATTTTAAAATGTATTTGTTTCCACTGCATTAGACTTTTTAAGCTAATGGTTCTAAATCAACTATTATGAGAATCATCATCATTTTCATCAAATATTCGATGCATACCTTTTTAACTCTTGGTCAAAACCGAAGCAAAATTTTAAATGGCATGTTGTGGAAACGTTGCATTGTCTCAGCAAATGCACGAGAAAAACTTTTCCAAAGACCCTCAAAAAGAGAGTCTACACCATTATTGTTATCTTAGGAAAGATATGATCTAAATGCAGGCACTGGTCAACAGTATAGAGATGAGCTTTTCAACAGTACTTGTTAAATTCCATCTTGAAAAAATATAGAGATACATAGAGATCATTTTTTTCTAGCTTCCAGATCTTATCAGTACTTTGATCTGTTTGTTAGTGGTTTTAAAATGGTCATCACCGAGGAGCAATGATGTTACACCTGTAAACTGATCGGATGATGGCATGAAATAAGCAACATAAAACCGGGTCCCAGCAGGCAGCACCCTCAAACAGTATACTAGCAAACCGGATAAGCAGACGTCATGCCCACCGAAGCAACGGTAAACATGCTCTTAAATGACTCTCAGGAAAATGATGTCAAACGTCTTTAATCTGCAGTATTTCAGGAGCTGTCAGTTGCAGGAAAGTTTGCACAATTAAACGTGGGAATTCTTTAAGTTTTATCATTACCAGTTTGCAATCATTTTTTTTTTTTAAGATCGTAAAGGGGTCCTGACACCAAAAGGTTTGATAAACGCTGGCCTGGGTTTGTGATTAGTTGTTCGCTTCGTGGGAGAGAGATTTAACCAAGAGCACAGTCGGAGCTGCTTTCTCCCTAAGGGCTGGACTAGAACATGGATCCAAACCAACATCAGACTGGTTCCGTAAGCCAAGAATTAACGGGACGTTAGCGACAGACGGTCAGCGGTGCTATTTCCATACCAGGCTGTGGTCCTGATTGGTTGCTCTTCTGGGCTTTGATACGTCACCCTATTACCCACAGTTGTCCACTTATTTTGAGAGAATTTTGAAAAAGGGAAACAGAAAATAGGCCATCCGTAGCAGATGTCATAAGAGCTTCTACATTTCCTCCTACCTAATAGCATTATTAGTCTAATCTTGTCCGGATAGAGCCCTTTTTAATTAATTCTCAGGGATGCCTCTTTTCTGTCTGCTATGAGAAACTGTAAAAGATACATGGTCGAATTCTAACAAAAATAACACGCGTAGCTGACACTTAGGCCAACCTTTCAACTGACTCAGAGACATTGAAAAGACAAGGGTTCTTATAGTAAAGAAATCCATGAAGAAAAGAGATGAAAAGTTATCTGTTTTGTTTAATAATGAAATTAAATGTTGTCAAAATAAGGATGTAAAAAATAATAATCGTCGGGAAAGAACACAACTATTTTCCTTCAAAAATGTTTCATGGTAGTGTTCTGTGCTTCATTCGGATTAGTTTCTCTTTGATGAATGCAAGACTGGATGACAGTGATATTAGTAAGATTGTAAAAAATAAAAATAATATTAAAAATCACATTTTTATAAGCTGCCTTCATTTAAGTTCCTCCTGATGATAAAGTAACTTCTTATAGATCAATAAGGTTATTGATCACAATGATAAATGTGTGGTTTTGTATTTTATATAAAAATATTATCTTACAAATTTCCCAATGATAATCTAAGCCCTATAATCAAAACGCCTTTCGTCTTCACATCATGCAACAAAAATTTAATTTTACAAGTTTACATTTGATGTCCTACATTAATTACTGATTTTTTTTTTTTTAATTTTGAATGATAGGCTCATCTTCTCCTGGCTCTGCCACAAGCCAATGATGACAAGCAGGTTTCGGAAGCACCATTTCAGGGCTGGCGGTCCCAGCATGGACTGGCAGCGACGTTAACACGGAGACAGCCTCGAACCCAGGGTCTCTGGGTCACCACATCCAGTGCTGGAATCTGAGTCTTACAAATGCATTCTATCAAAAACACATAATGGCGAAGAAGCAGATGTCTCCACCCGCTTCCACGGCATTGTACAGAAATGTACAACATCTTAAGAGATGTGTTTTGAGAAAATTAGCGCTACTATGATCTAAGAAAGCATTTTCCTGGAGCAGATCTCTGATTTCTAAGATATTAAAGAGAAAATATTTAAGGCTGACTATAAAAAAAATTATTTATGTTTTTTTTTTTCAAACCAAAATTATAATAAACTATTTCTTCCTTTCAAGGACTATGTTAACTAGAGGGAAAATAATAAACCAGATGGTCCAGTAAATCAGAATGCTCTATAAAAACTGTTATTCATCTCATTTGTTTTTTTGCCCCAGGGGAAAATCCTATATATAGAAGAAAGTTACTATATTGTGAATTAATTCCTATTCAATAGAAAGAATTTAATCCAGCTCAACAAGTTGGGTATCCACAAGTATTTTGGAATGCCGACCAGGTAGCTTTCACTATGTTATGAGTTAACCATTATACAGTGAACAAAAGAGGCATAAAATGCAGAGTTTCCTGTGTGATACAACATCAAACAGTCAGGACAAAGCTGAAATGATCTCTATAGACCGTAAACACAGCTATAAGTGAAAAAGCTGCTGGGCTTTGATTCCTTGGTTTACCGCCTACCCGCTGTGTGACATAGAGCAAGTTACTTACCTTCTCTGTGCTGCAGCTTCCTCTAGAAAATTACAGCACGCTAGTGGGGTCTGGAAGACTAATTTAGTCTCTATCTCTACCTCGATCGGTATCTCCATCGTCTCTATTTCTTTATATCTATATCATTGGGCACATGGGAAGAACCGCATGTGTTTGCTGTTATCGTACTAACTTGAAAATTCTATTATAAATGCAATGATATTTTGTTACAAAGCTTTTACCTTTGTTGACAAGGCGTGCGATGCCAGTCATGGCTGAGCACCTTTTAAGTGAAAGTCACCGGGCCAAGCACCGAAGATACAGAAACGGACAAGTCCCGATAGCTGCCCTCGAGGACCTGAGCGTCTGGATAGGTGACGTCAAAACACCTGTTTTTAGGGCTGAGCCAGCACGAAGGAATGTTGATTACCCTGCACTGGGATCCCCACACGGATTACTGAGCTGTCTATACAACGTGAGCTAGTACCACGGAGGCGAGGAAGAGTGGAAGGACATTTGAGACTGTGATCAGCACGTGCAGAAGCAGAGCGACACGGAGGAGTGTCGTGTGCGGACCGTAAGCCGGGGAGCTTGGCGGGAAGCCCCGGATGGCGATGGGGAGAGGGGAATGGAGGAAGCACTTGGCAGCAGACGGAAGAACACGCCACGTCTGGACGCCGTGCTTTGTGTCCTGGGACTTCGGGCAGGGGAAGGAAGGGCCGGATCTGAATTTTCTGTACGGCGCAGGCTGCCGGCGTCCTGTGCACAGACGGGAGGGTGTGTGTGGCACAGGCGTCTCCCGGAGGAGGGGAAGGGGTGAGGGTGACACCTGGAAGAGAGGTTCAGCAATTCTCCCTGCCTGCGGCTGGCCTAGCGGAGGAGACGAGCGTGACCACTGACGTCAGCGACAGGACGGGGCAGGCCGTCGGCCAGCGGGACAGAAGCGCGCCACGCCCGGGCACTCGTGGGAGCCGAGACGGTGCCAACACCGACACCCGAGCGCATGGCGTCGGCCCCGCTGTGTCATAACGAACAGGCTGCGGGGTAGAGCGGAGGAGGCAAGTCGCGGCATGGACTCGGGGGATGAGGGTTCAAGGAGTCAGGGTGGCCAGACAGCTGTCCACGTGCGTGACCAAATATGCTCCTGTGGGAGGGATGCGGGTTGGGCTCAGGAGTCTTGTCCCCAGGAGGAGATGGAGGAACCAGGAAGCTGGTGGCCGGGGGTGAGGTAGGGGCTGAGGGCTGAGAGAACCCGGAGCCTGGAGGGTGACCTCGGACGCCCGGGTTCTGGGGCTCGGCATTTTGAGGCCACTCCGGGTGGGACAAAGGACCAGGGCACGTGGCTGAAGACGAGGGAAGCTGCCCGTCACACGAGGAGAGCCCAGCTGTGGGATCTTTTCGGACCTTTTACTTGGTACTGTTGTTATTTTGTTTCTGTTTCCATGGCATCAGCTTTCTTTGGTCAGATTCTTAAAAATTCTACTTGTCAAGAGATAGAGAGAAAGAAATCAAGACTGTCAAATGCCGCCGACCAGTCGGCCAAATGACATGAAGACTGAAATGTGTCGCCAGCATCCCCCGGGGCCTCGCACTTGGCCACCATTGTCCTGAGCAGTCCCCAGCCCCTGGGGCCTGCACACACCTCTGGGCTGACGCAGGACGTGTCCTTCTCCCCACCCAGTCCCCCCCGGGCGGAGCTGGCTGTCTGTCTCTTGTCCCCGATTGTCTTTATTTATCATATGAATAGGCATTTCAGGGAAATGCGGCTTTCCCCACGATCCACGATCCAGATCCACGGTGACTTTGCGTCCTTGTCTTTTTTATCCCGTGACTGTCCATCCAGCAGAGTGAGCTCGTAATTAACACGTGTCCAGTTGTGGGGGAGGGATGGGGCGAGGAAGGGGCGAAGGACAAGTAGGGGAAGGAGACAGGGAGAGCAGAGCGAGGAGGAAAATGAGCAAAAGGGTGCGGGGGGAGGAGGGGCTGCTCCAGGGGGGCGCCCCGCTGTCAGGGCGCAGGGGGCCTGGGCCGAGGTCGAGGTCGGGGAGTGTCCTGGACGGCGGGTGAGTGCTCCGCCCCCCGCTCTGGGCCGCTGCCCCAGTGACTGCGCCTCGCCTCGGTTTTGTCCTCCCCTGCCCGTGGGGTCACTGCCCCGCCCCCCGTGCTTCTGATCCACCCCCGCCGAGGGCAATGGGTGGCCTGGCACACGTACGCAGTAGCGCAGAGTGACCATTGGCAAAAACTTAATAGAAAAAGGAAAAAAGAAAGAAAAAAATACTGGCATCTCAATAAATGGGGAAAAAATGAACAGTTTTCAAAAGGAAGAAGAAAGATTCATGTTATACTTCTCACAGAGACTGCCTTTCGTATATTTAGTGCTAAGAAACTACCAGAGATCTGGAGTAATCGAGACACTTGCGTTTCAGACTTCGCCGGTGTCCCTCAGCTCTGCTCCCTTCAATACAGCGCCGAGGTGCGACGTGACATGCCCATCGCGGTTCTAAGAATTCTTTCCGGACTTGTAATCGAGTCAGACAGGGCTGGGATGCCTCCCGTTTATAAGATGCTCAAGAATAAGCTACATCCCCAAATTCCAGAGGTCTCCGGGGACGCAGCAGGCGACCCACGAACCGAAAGTTGAAAATTAAGTGGGGAATGGAATTATCCATTTACGCAGTCACCGGGTTAGCACGCTCAGCCCCTCCGAGAACGCTAAGTTAGAGGAAGGGCCGGCTGACCCAGGAGCGCACGGGATGCCCATGGTTCACGCGGCGCGGCATCCTGTGCGCTAAGCAACGTGCTTTCCGCAATAATCCCGTGAGTTACCGTTTGCATTTCTGCAGAAGGACAAAGGCAGCAGTTAAGACACTTACACCGACTTCGCAGCACGAGCGATTCTAGCAGAGATGAGAGTTGAAATTACTCCTCTACTGCGTTTTTACCTTATTGCAAGAGTTCTTTTACATCTCTCAGATGTCTAACTCTCTTCAGAAATGGCTCGAAAGGAAATTTAACAGGCGATCCTGATTTTACGACTCTCCAATTAAAAACACATGAAGCAACTCAGCCTGTGCCGCTGACGCACGCGTGAAACTTGTCATAGGATCTCTTTTACGGTGCCTGCCTCAGTATATAATTCAGGGTGTATCACGATGAAAGACACCATCTAGATGCAGGCAGCACCAACCCGACAGGGTAGAAATAAAAGGGAACGAGAACTTTTCAGAGTGCGCTATTTGGGGCACTACCCAAAATAACAGCCTGGCATTAATTCGTTTATAAACCAGGGCACCCGGCTTGCCTCCACCAGAGCATCCAGACATTTACAGTACAGGAAACAAAAACAGCTCCAATCTGGAACATTCCCGAAGGACTGGAATAATATTTGTTAGCAGATAACCACGTAGGTAAACATGTGAAAAGGGGCAGTGACAGACGCCATCCTAATGATTCACGATGATTACCCAGTTAAAACGACTATTTTTCATAATCGATCATGTTAAAATGGTGCCCTATTTACTAATGAAGCAGGGTTTTCATTTGCTTAGACAGAGGACAGTGTTCTTGGGGTCAATATTTCTGTCTGCTTCCAGGGCGGAGCTAGTTTCCCTTTATCCGTCTGAGGTTAATATGCCTTGTTGTTCGCTAAATTCACAAGCGAGAGCAAAGGAGCCGAGCTGAGTGGGTTCCGAGCTGAGCGAGTTCTCAGACGGTACAATGACCGTTTTCATCACGAGGGAGAAAAGGATGTTTTTCACATAACGGCGTCAGGGGCGCCGGCTGTGCAGCTACTTCGAAGCAAGGGGGAGAAGGGGCAGCTGGCGTGGCATTTAATTGGAAGGTCGGACCTGCGGCGATGACCCTGACCAGCCAATTGCTTGATGAATGCGAAAAAGGCCTAAGCAAAGCGTTATCTTTATCACAAAACATCTAACACAGGAGGACGAGGTATTTCGAACATCGCTATGCCGATTCTCATATGTGAGCGTTTGTTAATATGATTAGTAGCTGGAGAAGCATACCGACCAACGCGAGAAACGATTTTGAGGTCAGATGTTGGAGTATTTTCATCACAGACAGGAAAAAGTCTCATGCACAAGCATTTCTGCAGCGATTGATAAAGAGTTCTCAAATCAGGAACGAGTGGCAAACTGTACCTCGACTACAAATAAAATGAATACGTTACAGCGAGCTGGGTCCTCTAATGCCCCGTTTCTCCCCCTGGGGGGTGGGGACAAAGGGACAGAGATGACGGGGACAGGCAGATGGGCCAGGGAGGGCGCGCTCTCGGCCTCTCCCTGACGGGAGGTCGAACCCCTGCCTCGTGCTCAGCCCTGCTCTCCCCTCGGACCCCGTGACATGTCCCCTTACGCGTCATAGCTGTCGCCTCCCTTTGTAGTACTTCAAAATATTTCCACTTTTTTGCATTTGCTTCAAGAGCTGCAGAAAAGAAAGAGCCTCGTCCCTTTTTGCTGCGGACTCAGGTGAGTAAGGAGGAGGCCGAGCGAAGGCTGGAATCTTTGGAAAACGTGTTTCACACTAAAAGGGTGAGCGTGGCTCGTAGTTAAAGCTGGTCGGACTGATGGAGGACGTGACCCTACGTCCTGTTAGGCCCAGGTTTCACGGCCACACGGCTTGGGTGTCGCCCGTGCCCTGAGCCTCTAACTTGCTGTGACTGCTTATGGGAAACCGAGGCTGTCACCCCCTACCCCCCGGCCCCCAGGAAATACGCTCCCTTTCCTTTTTTAAATCTGTCTGCTTGTTCTATCGCTGTTCGATAATCTCGTGCCTTTACAAGTTGATTCTATGACCTTTATGCGCTAGTAATTCCTCTTTTTCCGTGGGCCAGTGAAAATCTCAAGCTGTGAGTGAGATCCGTCCAGTTTCCCTGGCCCACGTGTTTCCAGCCTGTAGGGCCCAAGGACTCCGTTTCCCTCATGAGCGCTGGGTTAGATTCTTCCGATTGTCGCCTGAGTTCCTCTCGGCCGCCGTCCCCCGCACTCAGCACCAGAAGGCGGGGGCCGGTGAGGCCCACACTGATGAGAATCAGCATCTAGCGACGCTGTGTTTCCACGGGAACATTTTCCAAACCCCCTGTGGCCGGAGAACCCCACGGAGCCGGCAGCCACCGAGCGAGGGGCAGCGGCGCGTTTGCTATTAAAATGCCCATGAAATTGGTTCTCTCTGTTTATAAATGAAAAGTGTGATGGCCACGTTCCGAGTCCACTCTAAAGGCTGCTGATCTGCCTCTAGCTGTTTTGTTAAGACTCTAAGTTGCCAACGACAGGACATGGGGCTCCGCATGAAACGAGGTTCAGCCACTTGGGAGAGGAGGGGGACAGAGGGCCGGGCCAGTGCGGGAGACCCCGCCTGCTGTGTTAAAAAGACACGTCGCTGCGAGTAAAACACGTAAGTAGAATTAACGTTTTCAGGGGAGCGCAGTCTGAATACGATCCATCACGGGGAGGAAACCGTGGTGCCTCGTGGACGGAGAAGCAGCCGCGCTGGGCCTCGAGTGCCTGTCCTTCTCTACAGGGTGCTTTCGTCACTCTGCCGCGTGACGCCACCCTCGCCTGGACGCCCTCGGGCTCACTGCAGGTCAGCGCCGGCCTCGCTGTCCTGTTAGGAAAGAATTTCTAAAGTTCCCAGCCCGTCCCTCTCTGAGCCCGTCCTCAGATGTCACTTGGTAGCCAGCCCTGCCCAGCTGCCTTTGGAAGTGAAGTGGACACTTATCTCTGCGTGACAAGCTTCGGACGACTGCGGAGCCTTTCGCCAGAGATCAGAGCCCCAGCTGACGGAACGGTCACAGTGGAGGGATTTTCTAGAAGGCAGAATGTCTCTTTCTGTTCCTGTCAGTGTAATCGTGGTGAAACATCACCCTGCTGAAGCATCCGTACCTGGGGTGTAGTTAAAACACACAAACAAGCGAATAGCAAGCCCTAACTGAGGGTCTGATCTTTTTTCTGGTTTTTGAATTGTTAGGTGACGATGTAAAATGGCCAGCCTTTGGATGGTCAGCCGTGGGCGGGGGAGGGGCGCTGCAAAGCAGGGCCAGCACCAGGAGGAGGGAGAGCGTGGAATAGAGCTCTGACATAAATCTGCAGGTCACCCGCACACAGGGGTGGGGAAAGGGGAGAGGTCGGAGCAAGCTGAGCCACGTGGCCGGTGAAGGGTGAACATTCTCGGCCGAGAGAGATGCCTAGCAAGGACAGGCGATGCTTTGCATCGTTTCTCTCTGTGCTTTAACCACACCCTGCACCTCTCAGGCTTTCAGCAGAAGGCTCCTTTCTAGGCGCAAAGACCTCATGTTAGAGATCGTTCTGGAGAAAGGATGGAGGGGAACAGCATCCCGTGTGGGGAGCCACGGAATGGTAGAGGGCCCTGGGCCGGGGCTGGGCGTCAGAGCGGAGGGGGCTACGGCGTGCCCCCAACCCTGCGGCAGGCACCAGGACCCCTTTCTGCCCAGAGGCAGAGAAAGGAGACCCTTTGAAGTATTATAGTGGGTGCTACTGGCAGAGATGCAGGATCCTTCCTGGCACCTGCATCTCTGCCAGCAACACCCACTCTAATACTGTGGAATGTGCTGGAAAGGCTGACACATCCAGGCTGCTTTGGGCTGCATACGTGTTTAAACAATTGGTCCTGTGCAGATCCTGTGTTATTCAGGGCTTGATCGATAAAGGATAATTCTCTTATTTCAGTGAGAAATTTATTGCAATTAGGTTACGAGATCCTAGAGACCAAGAAAGGTACTCAGAAATGTAAAAGATACAGGTTGTAACATTTCAGGCATTTACGGTAGTGAGAAGACAGACAATCCTTTTATACCCAGCTTAGCAAACCCCTCGCCGTTCAGAGTGTTGGCCAGCAGAGGTGTCGGCAGTTCTACCTGGGCGTTCGTGACCGTGGGGAAATAGGGTGTCCTGCTCGTGTGTGCACGTCCCTGTTTTCCATGCAGGGTGACATGTTGCCTTTCTTGCTTGTTATCATGACTTCGTGACACC
This sequence comes from Pteropus medius, assembly GCF_902729225.1. Classification (NCBI taxonomy): domain Eukaryota; kingdom Metazoa; phylum Chordata; class Mammalia; order Chiroptera; family Pteropodidae; genus Pteropus; species Pteropus medius. Next base: position 12,433,940 of record NW_024347788.1, on the reverse strand, counting down.
ATTATCACTATCTGCACTTTATAGGTGAAGAAAATCTAAGAAATTTGCCCAAGAGGAAGTAGCGGTAAGGCCCTATCGAAGATCCATGTTCCTTACTTTTCTGGCCCTGGGATTGTCCCCAAATCATTCTTTGCCCCGAATGCTTATTTTTGCATGTAGAAAGACCACTTGATATGGTAATTATCTATTTAGATATAACACTAACCAAATTTACTTCCAAATTTGTCGGCTGTGCCGTAGACGTCCACCAAGCATCAGAAGTCAGGGAAGCCCAGCCATCCGCTGGCAGCGACAGGTGGTGCCCACATAACACTGGCTGGCGACAGAGGCAGAGCTGTCTCTGGCCATGGCTGCCAGGAAGCTATTTTAGCGACATTGATGTGTTTGGCTTGGTAACTTCATTAGGCTTTGCTTTAAATGTCTGTCTTCAATAGGAACTTTCCAACGTGCAAATTCATGTGGTCAATATATTGAAAACGTCGTAGAAAAATGCCAGCAATAATTGTCTGTAATTGATTAACTTATGAAGTGGCAGCTAAGAAAGCTTTTATCTCCCTGAGGAATAAGATGATCCGCAGGCTTTTAAGTTTATTCCCAGTTTTAAGGGACGACAATAGATGACATCAGTCAATAAATAGTAGAGTCGAGAAAAGTCTACTTTCAGTTATAAATCAGCTTTCTGAATTGAGTATTTACAGAAATTATATAGACACGGGAATTAAAATGCCTGTACACTAATCTTTTAGAAATCCTTCATATATATACATCATTTATATGTATATACACATGTTCACACATAGTAACAGAGTAATGGAAGTGTGTGTGTGTGTGTGTGTGTGTGTGTGTATGTGTGTGTGTGTGTATACACAGAGAGGATTATTATACCAGCTTTAAGATTATCTTCAAAACCTTCACAAACAGGTTACTTTTATCCTATTTTTAAAGTCTCAGAAATGCTGTTTCTCTCTATTTTCCTGGTATAAGAAAGTGAATAAACATGATTCTAGCAAATGCATTACGTCTACGATGATTTTAAAGTGACTTAACATCTCACTATTATTTTCAGAAAGGGGCGTGATTCTCTTTCCAGTTTGTAATTTAGAAAGAAATAGCCCTAACGAAGGCTGACAGCATCCTACGAATCTTGACAGTGACGAACATGATGGGAATAGGAATAAGCACAGCCAGCTCCTGTCTTTGCCTTGAAGTCACCGTGTCACCCGAGGGCAGCCCGCGGCCTCCTCAGGTCCCCTCTTCATGACACGTGTCCACTCGAGGGCGGTCGTCCTGCTGACCTCGGGGCTGCCCTCCCCTCCGCCCCTGCTCATCTGAGAGCCCCTCTCCCCATCCCTGCTGTAGACGCGAACATGCTGATGCTGCCGTGTGGCTTTACGTCCCCAAAACTCATCCGACCTGTCGTCTGGCACTGGCGCGCGCAGGCCCAGCCCGTGGTTCTGCCGCTCTGCTCCTTAGTCTCCTGCCTGTTTTTGCTCAAAACTGTCGAACTGCGTAGCACCAGCTGGTCTCTCCGGAGCGGCCACGGCTAAGCCATCACGGGAAATGCCGTGTCGCTCACTCCTCTCTTCACCTTGTGAGGAAGTTGACACCCTTCGTTTTGTCGTGAAGCCACAGCTTAGAATCTCCAGTCGCATCAGTCCAGCATCGCCACAGATACGAGCAGCTCTGCACCGAGGGACACGACAAGCTGGGGCTCTCAACACCTTCGTCCAGGGAATCTCAGCTTTTATACTTTCCCTTCTGAAGTTAGAAGTGACCATTGGATGCAAGTTGTAACCTGGAGCTCAACAGACGTCCTGACTCGGAGTAGCACACGGTCACCTCGGACGCCAGCCTCTAACCCGCGAGACTGCTTCTGAGTGTGCCGTGCACCATCGGACAGCAAGTTCCCGAGAGGGCGGAATTCAGTGCTAGCTTCGCATCCTGGATCGCTGAGGTCTATTTGGCTTCCTGTCGGGTGCTTTTATTGCTAAGCAGATGATAAATAAATTGGAAGAAACATTTGAAATGCAGCAAAGCCTGGGCGCTGTCTTCTGCTGCTGCCACTGGGGACAAGACAAATGCTCTGATGCCACTGAGAGGCGGCCGGCACCTTTGGGCCTGCATCTCCTCATGGGGACACCATCCAGGTGCGTGTAGGCCAAGGAGACATTGAATTATAACATACTCTGGAAAACAACAGTGCTCGGCGGAGGGATGGCGGCTCCTATCACGGCTCCCTATCTGAGTTGAAAGGCTGAAGTGCCGGGTGGTCCTCGTATGGTGACATCTCAACGAATCTCTCGTATAAACGTAGGCAGAGGTATTTAGCAGGGACCAGTTTACTGCCTCAAAGAGCTTCGAATAAAGGGGGCTCAGTGCAGGGACATGGTTTACCAGAAGCTCGAACACATGTGCAGACGAGGGTGCCCGTGGCGAAAGCTAGGAAGACGGAACGGAGGCCCCCGAACCCCCGAAGCCCCTAGCCGTGCTATGACGGACGTGTCTTCGGCGATATGTGTCGTGAGCTGTGAAGGGGCTGAGGCAAAAACAGACAGACAGACAGACAGACAGACAGACAGACTTATAATCGCGTCTGTCTGCCGCTTCGCAATGGAGGACCCGAGCGTCTTCTTTGTCTAACCTTGTCCGCCTCGTCTAACCGTAAGCAGAATACGCATGGGAGGCGCCAACGCTGTTTTCACAGAGAGAAAACAGGGAGCTTGAAAGGTGGGCAGAGAGGCCCGACGACAGTGAGCGGAAGCTTTCTGATTCGCTGCCACCCGTCAGGTGTGGCCTGTGGAGTAACTATGCGAGGAAATGACCTACTGTCTTAAATCCGGAATCTCCTAAGGTGATGCAGGTGCTTACGTCGGAGTTAACTGGACCGTGCTCACACTCTTCTAGAAGCCCACGTGACGGTTCCCGTGCTCAGGACCCTCGTCCCAGCCCCTGACGCTCACCCAGCGTCTGCTCGTCCGGACACTGGCCCGGGCACTTCGCGGGCACTGGCAACCTCCGTGCCCCCGGCGGCGGATGATGCCCCCTCACTGTGGTCCCCGTGTCACGGATGAAGCGGTGGGGACGCTGTTTCATAACTGCCCCAGGGTTATAGTTTCCGCAGCCTGTGATGAAGCCCCATGTCTGTCTGCGTCAAGCCAAGGGGGCGACGTGGAGACGGGACCGTGGGGGGCGAGGCCGCGGATCTGAGCAGCCGGCCCGGACCCCGCCTGGAGTCACCGCTGAGCCCTGCCCCGCCGCCCGTCCTGGGCCGTCTCCGAGGCTTTCATTTTGTGAACTGGAATGTGCCTCCAAAGGGGCGGGAGGCTGGGCAGCGAGACCAAAATGCCATGAACCGTTCTCTTCCAGTCGATAGGAGGAACACGCCAGCCTCAGATGCGAAGCCGAGACAGCGAAAAAGCACATCGCTCGTAAGCCCCGTCTCACAATGAGTGTTTCTATCGGTGTGACATCGGGCGCTTTGCCGATAAAGACAAAAGTGGACTTTTTCACACCCTCGGCTGCATCATGTAATAAAACACGTTCAAAATAACGGGAGGGGGTTCAAGCTGGTTTCTAGCCAAGACAGTGCGACTTTATCAAGTCACAGCGAAACAAGCTTCTGAGTCCGCTGCGCCCGTGTCACCCAGGTCTCCCCACGGAATTGTGTCTTAAGAGCTACCAACGGTATCACAAAGGCTGTGAATTAAAGGCGGGCTTTTAAAATAGGGCAGAAATAAAAAGGGGGGGTGGTCTGTAACCCTCTATGTCCCCAGTAACTGCAGGGACGAGCCGTGCGGGGACGAGCTGGCGAGGGCCGTGGCCCCTCGGTGCCCCGGGATTGTGCATTGAGCCACCGCGGTCCGCTGAGATTTATCCGAGGAGCCTAGCGGAGGGGCCGGGGACCGACGGCCGGGTCCTCAGACGAGCTCCGGAGACAGCCGTCCCCACGGAGCTGGACCCGGGCGGACTCCGATTCATCAGAGCATGGCGATGGCGTGACCCCGACGCTGAGACTCACACCCCCAGACGCAGGTCCACGAGGGGCGGGGGCCGGTGGGGAGGGCAGAGGGGGGCCTGGCTTCGTGTCTGCCCTCGAGCCCCGTGGCGTCCATGAGGTGACAGCCAAACCTTCGTTTTTGACAGCTTTCTCATTGAGTCGGAAGTTGCTGGGCACAGCAAAGGCCCCTCTTTCGCGGCGAAGGCTCCGGTGGCTTTGCAAGGTTCACGCGGTCCATTCGGGGCAAAACGGGGTGACGGCGAAGCTGGGAGGCAGGCGGGAGGTGCAGAAACCTCCGAACAGCGCCGTGCCCGCCTCCCGACGGAAAACGGGACCGGTGTCGGCGCTGGCCCGGCTCCTGGGCATCGGCGACTGAGGAAGGCGCTGCAGGGAACATTCTCCTCCCTCCCCGGAGAATGAGGTGGTGGGCGCGGCGCCCACGGGCCTCGGGCGGCGCGGGGCAGGCCAGTGAGAGCGTCGCTCCATGTCCAGGAGGCTTTCTGCCTTGGTCCCCTCGCCTCATCCAGATTCCTCATCTGTCCTGTGCGTGATCGGAAAGCGCGGTCACTTGGTCACGGCTCCATCGCCGCGTCCCAAACCGGTCACGCGTGGGAGGGAAGCAGCGGGGAACAGAGGCTGCGTGAGCTCCAGCGACGCCAGGCGACACCTGCAGGCGACTCAGGAGGCCGCTCTGTCCGTCCCGTGCGCCGAGGGCACCTGTCCATCCCTGTGTAGGTTGCGGTGCGGCCAGATGACCACGTCAAGCCGCGGGCAGGAAGCAGAGCCGGTGTGGCACCTTGGGAGGGCGCCATGGGTGCCAACGGCCGGTGCTGAGGACAATCTCGGAGGACACTGGGGCCAGCGTGTTTCTTCCCACACAGAGTGGAGTGACCTGGCGAGGATGGTGGAATTTTACCTGTGAGAGCAACTTGCAGCTGCCGGGCCCGCTGTGGCTTCTTCTGAGACGGTATTAATTCGGGAGGTGGCCAGATCCCGAGGGGCATGCTGTGCCCAATGGGGACTTGGAGGCTGGGGCAGGGGCCGACCAACGACGGCCGGCGGGCCACAGGCCACCGCCTGCCCCTCGCCAACAAGGGAGACTGGTTCTACATGTTTAAATGGTTGCAAAACCATCAGAAGCAGAACAGTGTTTTGTGACACGTGAATCTGTGAGATGTGAGTGTCGCAGTCCCTAAGTAAAGTTCAGTCGGAGCTCATCATGGTCCCCCGCGCATGCCGCGCGAGCCGAGCGGCGAGGCCCCCGCACGGTGGGCGGCCAGGCCGGACGCTTGGGACCCGCGTGGGCCTTGGCCGGAAACGCTTGCTGAGGGCTCCCGACCGCAGCGCCCACGCGGAGGTCCCGTTCTGTGCTGTCTGTTTGCATCTTCGCTTTTCCAAGGTGGAGGTTTGGGGAGGAGGCAGCTGAGGAGACAGGCCTGCAGCGGCCCTGGCTGCCTGCGTCGCTGACCTGTCCTGTTCTAGTCCCCCGAAGTTGCTGAGACCCCTGCGGGGGGTCCTCCCCCCACAGCTCAGAGGCAGGACCAGGGCCCACGCTCCTGACCAAGCATCCCCAGGGGCCCAGTACTGACCTGTGACCTTGGCTTGACCAGTCCTCCATCAGGCTTCTCACCTCCCCCATGGGACCCTGAGCTCGTCCTCAAGGTCAAGTGAGCGCTAAGGAGCAGAGCACGTCCCCACGCGTCCTGAGACGGACCGACGGCATCCACGGAGAGAACCAGACTGTCACTCGCCCCCACTGCGGGCTTAATGCCCCCCTGAAGTTCCCGCTCGCCCCGCTCCGCCACCCACCCCGATAGGGAAGAGCTTTTCCAGAGAATCTCTCCTTCCCTAAGTCTGGACGCGTTTGGTTTTGCATCAGGAACGCTAAGGCCACCGCTCTGCGGCCGGCCTTCTGCCTTGAATTGTGTGCGCATGTGCATTCGGGGACCAGGTCGGAGATGCTGGAGGATGGAGAGACGGTCACCCCAAGGCCACACCCATGGCAATCTGCAGAGAAGGACCTGACCTCGGAGGGCAGGTGAACATGGTGCGTCGGTTACAGACAGAGGCTTAATTCCCCTAAAATCACCACGGCCCGGGAGGCTGTGTCCTACACATAAGAGGCCCTTTCCTCTTCCTGTTCTTCACTCAGAGAGGATGACAGGGACAGTGTTGCTGGTGGCCGTGGGGACCGAGGAGCGGCGGTGGCAACAATGACTGTCTACACTGAGACAGCCCCTGGCCTGTAGGTTCCAACTGGACCGCCCCCTCAGTCCTCATGAAGACCAGGCAGAGACCGGCATCACTCCCACCTTGGCCTCATCACAGCCATGCGAGGACCAGCATCACCCTCGCCTTACGGAAGAAGAGGCTGGGGTTCGGGGAGCTGGGATCTACCTGAGGTCATTGCAGACGCAGTCGAGTTTGGAGTCCAGCCCTCAGCCCTCCCTGGACCTCTTCCCATAGCCGGAGGGAGCGCGGTCACTGAACACGTGGCTCTTTGCACACCTGTGTGTTGCTGTGTGGGCCTCGAGAGCTCCGACCGTGGGCCGGCGTGTAGTGGCACCTAGTGTGCGCCCGAACCATTTAAAAGTTAAGTCAATGTCCATTATTTCTATTCTGAGAGAGAAACTATTTCTTAGGTAGCTAACTTTTGAACTCTCGAGATTATGATTTAATTAAAACTAAGTTTTAAGAAAATAAATTTGTATCACCGATTTAGGAAAAAAAAAAAAGTTTCTCCAGAGTCAAATTTCATCACAAGTAACAGGAAATATTCTGAGATTTGGGATGCAGTGAATTTAGAAAACACCCCATCAAAAAACAGACAAGTGAAATGGTAATTAAAATCCTGGCCTTTAAAAAAAAAATGGAACCAACTTTGAAAATGTTAGGTTATGTTAACCTAAATATACAAAACTGTTGAAATTCAGGAAAAGAGTTTAGAAGGAAGAATCTTTTGTAAAGGAAAATAAGTGATAGCCAGGTGTCTTCATGGGGGTCAAATCCTTAATTGGAAATAAGAAAAACATTTTGCTTGTGCAAGACCAAATACCACTTTTTGACAGATTTAAATATGCATGTTTCTCATTTTGCATGAGGGTCAAGTGAGCATTTCCATGTTATGGATATTTCAGTTGAGTTTTAATCGGCATGAAATTGCTGCGTGTACGTAGCAGATGCACAGATCCATGCATCCCCGGGCCCATTCACTCGATCGCTTGACCTTCCCTTTACGGGGAGTTGAGATTATTTTCTACAGCGTGACATTGACTTAAATCGGTCTCGTTTTAATAAAGGTATTGCTTTACCACTGCTGCGGAGTAGTCGAAACATTGTGAAGGAATGAGCAGAGCCTCTGGTTTCAAATACTGTGCTGAGTGGTGGTTCTAAAGGGCAAATATTGCAATTATTTTCTACTGAAGAGACGGTACGTTACTTGCTGTTACTGCATAAATCATGAGATGTCTTTCTACGATATCGGAAACCATCCTGGGCAAACATCAAGACAATTAATTTGCCATTCCTTAGAAAGCATCGCTCATTTGTATTTCTTCATCCCATTTATGCTAAAACACAGCCCAGCTTGAAAACTGAGTATTCCCGGGTTCCAGGGTCTTGTCCATATGTGGAAAATAATCTTTCGAAACACATAAGAAGAGTCGAGGCTGGAGAATGCCAGCGATGCGATCCTGGACATGTCTCATTTCATTCCACCGACAGCCCTCCGAGCCGGGCCCCATCAACACCTACAGTTACAATGAGCCTTAGAAACATCCCATAACTTTCCCAGAGCACATAACTGATAAGAGACAGAATTAAGACCTCATTTCAGGTCTCTTTGGCTGTAAAACTGTAGGCTTGTTGCCAGAGAGTTGGAAGCAATCTTAGAGGTAACCTCGTCTTTCCTCCTTAATTTCAGAGACGAGGAAATTGAATCCTATACAACGTTAAAGAGCTTGCTCAAGGTCACACAGCCCCCTAGAAGTAAAGGTAAAGGACGAGATTCAAGCCGAGTAACGAGCAGCAGTGTGTCTTCCTGCCCCGCATGGACCGATTAACCGGTCCATCACCAGGTGGTACCTTCTCGAAGACACCTAACTTTACAATGTCAACAAGCTTAACGTGTTCTTTCCAACTGAAGCCACAGAGATAAAAATTATTACGATTTAGCAGGTACGATCCATCGATCCATCCATCGTGTACTATAAAGAGAACACTGCTGAAATAATTGTTGTCAAGCAATCAAATTAGTTCTGAGCTGCGTCAAAGAGAGAAGTCTTATTTGTTTTTACCTATTTTTTATTAGACGTATCACTGCATTTTTTTTTCTATAGAATTTAATCCTTTCACCTTCATTTTACAAGACTTCGCAATGGTTCACCAAGTCGAGGCTTCTTCAGTTTGTATTCTTGGCACTTCAATATTCAGTAATGAAGGCACCGGACGTGCCTCTAAGAGTTATTTCTTTATGGCAGCATTGTGCATTGTGAGTACCCATCATATAGCTGCATACGACTTTGCTCAACTAAGCAATTTTCTTTAATGTCAACCTTGATGAAGAAGTAAGCATTAAGGCAACATTTAAACACTAAAGTAATACATGGTTAAATGAATCTGAATAAACTAAGCCAGTGAACACATCATAATTAGTTTCAGTGCCTGCTTTGAGAAAATTTTCTCTCCCAAATTCCATGTGTTTTTTAATTGTTACTTTACCAGTATTCATCTAAGAAACATCCCACAATTAACTGTAGATCTTCCAATAATAAAGTTTGCTAAATAAAACTCAACAGAGTTTAATGGATGTGCATTACTACAAAAGAAATTTTGCTTCTTATTTTTCTTAAGTAAATTTTGATCTGCAAATGTTTTTACTGCTATCTTAGAGGTCAGTCTTTGAGAATGTAGTATAATTAATAAGATGCTAATAAATAAAATTAGAGGTGAATTCAAGACTTACAAAGAATTTTAAACCAGTATGATAGTTTGGATTCTCAAAAATCTAACCAAATTGCCACGAGAGGATAAAAGGGGTCAAATGTATAGTGACAGAAAGAGACTAGACTTTGAGTGGTGAGCATGTGATGGAGTAACAGATGTCATAGAGTTGTACACCTGAAATTTATACAATGTTATTAACCAATGCTACCTCGATAAATTTTATAATATATATAAAACAAAGCAAAAAATAAAATAAGTAAACTAAAAATGATATTTTAAAAATTTCATTATACCATACGTGACATGGTAAATTTTAAATATTAAAAATTATTACGTGGCTTTAAGGAATTAATACAGCATTTACAAAAATGTTAGGAAATAACCCAAATATTTGATGCTGAGAACGAATAGAAAACAAAAGTTTGGAGCAGAGTGCATTTTCATTAATTCATAAAATGATAAGGATAAAATAAAAAGGATAGAGATAGAACATCCAAAAACATATTCACAGAATCGGTGGCGTCTCCAATCGCACGTGGCGGGCAGAGAGCTCGCACCTGCTCGGGTGGGCGATGCCTGATAACCTGAGGGTGGCGTGTGGCCCCCGAGTATTTCGTTTTTTTCTATTTTGTAACATAGCGCAAAGTCTATATTCTCAGTAGTTCTATAGCGAAAGCGCTTTAACGGAAGGACCTCGAATACAAGGCTGGCTTCGAATAAGTTCCAGAGCAAGAGGATGATGACAGGCCAATCGGAACGCCCAAGAGAAGATGCAGCTCAGCGGGTCCACGATGTCGGCATCGCGGGTGCCGGACCAACGGCCTCGCCAGGGTACACCTCCCGCGACTTTTTAAAATGAAGTTATAAATCCCATCTCCAAATAACAACAACAACAACAATGTCCTCCCATGTCACTTCCTGCTCAGGCGAGGTTCCATTTCTCTTCGTTTTCAAACACCAAAACCCTAACCATCCTCCTCGTTTTCTCTTAAAGCACCTGCTCGTGGCTCTGCCTCTCCTCACTACGTCACGGCAGCTCTGGCCAGGTGACCGAGAATGTCAGCATCATTTATCCAGAGGTCAGTTTCCATCCTTAGTCCGTTTGTCCTAGCCTTTCACAAAGCCCTCCAGCTTCTCCCACGGGGCTTCTCTTGCCTAAGTCACCAAAACCTCTTCGTTGGTCAAAACAAAGGAGCTGTCCTCACCTGCTTCTGTCTGCGCTAGATGCCACCTCGGCCTCTCCCCTGAACCTCGCTCTGACCCTGGCGTAACTCCGCGCAATTTGCATTTCAGTTACATGAGGGGAAATAAGTTCTCTCTTGATTCAAGCAGTTCAGTATATCCAGACAAATTACAACAAACAGAATTCAAGTGCCACCTGAGAAAATAATATTCTCTAAAGCTTGAATTTAAGATGTTAAAATGCATCGCTTCTTTTAAAGACCCTTGGGCCCCTCCTATCCTTGTGAGGGGTGGGTGGGAGGAACGTTATTACGTAGATGTGAGCTCCAGGATCTCAGTGAGGAAGAACAAGGTCAGCCCACAGCAGTCTCAAGGTCCCATTCTCAAACTGTTCCTACAAATGCAAACTCTTGGTGGAAAATATTTGTTTTAACACATACATTTGAGAGAAGGGGAACAAGAAAGAGGAGTTCCCGTTGAGGCAAAAGTAAATTCATCCCTCTATATTTTTTTCAAACTGATGCGTTTTAGGGAGAGGAAGCCAGGAAAGACAGAGATTTAAGTGAATCTGTTTTAGCGTGACTTACGGATTTGTCATAGTCTTTTCTTGTTTGTATCGGCAGCTTGAATTCCTCCAGCATGTTTATATTTTTTTTCCCCAAAGTGCATTCATATCACTTTTCTCATCCATATATTTCAATGTCTTCTTACGCTATTTTGGGCAAATGTCATGGTGCCAGAGCTGTAGCTGAGGACCTGAGATTTCGAGTTCATACTCTGTGGTACGGCACAAGCCCCCTTCAGACTCTGGGTACCACCCCCCTCTCGTCTCCTCTCTTACGACCCTCCCACTTCGCTCACCAGACTCCAACATCCCACTTGCTCATCCGCACACAGAACCAACGTTTCCACTTTCCTTCCGCCGCGGTCAAGTGCCCGTCATTCCAAGACCCAATCTTCCCTCTCTGTGCCACCCACAGTGGCTTCCCCCATGCAGATTTCCTAGCTCGTTCACTCACCGGCATTTACGCAGTGTGGACTCTGCGCCTGGCTCTTTGACAGGGGTGGCTGTTATAATAGGGAAAATGCAAATTTCTTGCCCTTCCTAAACCTGTCTTCTCTCCAGAGTCTCACGGCAGACAATATAACGATTCCACCCCACTACAAACTTTCTCATTCGCATTATAATCGTTTATGCATGACTTATCCCCACTTATGAATTCGGGGATCAACAAACTGATCTATGTAGGATGAATCTACACACCCCGCAGCGAATTTGCAGGCACACGCCAGATGTTCAATAAATATTGGATATGGAGTAATATATTGTCAATAATTACATAACTTTAAAGAAAATTCTCACTACGTGACACTAAACCAAACCCAAAGTTGTCTTTCCTTTCCTATGCAGATAAATTGGTAGAATATTTATAGCCAAATTTGTTTGTTTAGCCTGATAATTATGTGCTGAGCTTCTGAAATTTCCATTTCTTCATTTTATCCTTTTTTTTTTTTTTTTTTTTTTTTGGCTCACGATCCAATTTGCTTGAGTAACTTCATTCATAAGACAAATCAACTAAATCTCAATTTAATAAAAAATGCCCATTATGTGTGATTCTCTCATTACTGACATCAATACTTGAATGCAATTGTCTGCATGCTTTTACATAAATTATGCTCCATGTAATACACTGGATTTTGTGTACTTTTCTGCATAATATAATAATCAGCACCCTTCATTTGAATGCCTTAGTTTAATACTACCGAAGAAAGAGATAATTTTTTTTTTTTTTCAAATCAAAGGAAAAGCAATGTGTACTGCTTAAAATTCCTCCTCTCAGGAGCTGGCTTATCAAGGACAGTTTACCACACAAACCATTTTAGTAGGTAACTACCTAAGATTTGAAAAGATGAGCATTAAAGATGTGCATGTGCCTTTTAATAAGAAAAACGCTGCTCCATCTAAAATATAACACTGGACCAAGCCGACAGGGCCCATGCAGGCATTGTCCGAAAGAATGTGGCAGGTTCTCTACGGCCGCACTGTGAAATGCAGTAGCTCCTAAGCATAGATGACCATTGAGCATTTGAAAGCTGCCTAATGTGACTAAGAAAAGAAATTTAAAATTTAATTTAAAATAAAATGAGATCTAAATAGTCAATGTATCTAGGGCTTCCATTTTGGACAGTGCCATTGAGCTAACTCAGACTCTAAGTTACGATGTACGCTATCTTATTCATTTGGCAAAAAAAAAAAAAAAAAAAAAAAAAAAAAGTCTTAAGGGTCCACAGCACTCCCCAGCTTTCTTGTGGTTCGGCTACAGAACCTCCATGGTCATGGGCCTCCAGGAGGGCTCCGAGGGTGCCCATCCTCTGCTTTTTGTGACCTTCTATAATCCGTCTCCCTTGACTGTGGGTGGACATGGCCTCCCTCCTACCACTTAGAACATGGCCAATCGCGGTCAAGATTGGCCTACGAAAGGACCGTGGTCCCATTTCTCTCTTGGATCATTGCCCTGAGAGAAGCCCACAGCCATGACACTATGCGGCCTTTGGAGAGGCACAGGTGGTGAGGGACCGGGGGCTACCGACTGCCATGTGCGAGCTTGGAAGCAGGTCCCATCCCAAAAGATCAGATTGCAGTCCTGGGGACAGGCGAATTGCCAATTCCTAAGGGACTTTGAGCTGAAGGTACTATTATGGGGGGAAAAATCAATGACACTTGTTA